>NC_080182.1:4457748-4472748 GCF_950295315.1 Erinaceus europaeus | reverse complement strand
GGCAACAAAAGGGTAAACTAATTCATTAATTAATTTAAAAGAGAAAAAAATCTCAAATATGAAAGCCAACTTTTTAATTAATTAATTAATTAATTAATTTATGCCTTCAGGGTTATTCCTGGGGCTCAGTGCCCACACTATTAATCTACTGCTCCTGTGGTCATTTTTTCTTCTTCAATTTTTTGGATAGGACAGAGAGAAATTGAGAGGGGGAAGGGAAGATAGAAAGGAAGATAGAAAGATAGACCTGCTTCACTATTTGTGAAATGACCTCCCAGCAGGTGGGGAGTCAGGGGCTAAAACTGGAATCCTTGTGCAGATATTTGCGCTTAGTACTATGTGCACTTAACCACCGTCCGACCGACTTTCTTTCTTTCTTTCTTTCTTTCTTTCTTTCTTTCTTTCTTTCTTTCTTTCTTTCTATCTTTCATTCTTTTCTTTCTTATTTATTTGTTACCAGAGCACTACTCAGCTCTGGCTTATAGTAGTGCCGGGGTTTGAAGCTGGGACCTTTGGTTCCTCAGGCACGAAAGGTATTTTGCATAACCGTTCTCCTGTCTCCCTAGCCTGGAAGCCATTTTTTAAGCTCTAGTGTGTAACAATCGGGAGTGGTGGGCACTGGGCTCCCACCTGGAAGTCCTCACGCTTGAAGCTTGGGGCAGGCATCTTAAGGAAAAGCTGCCTGTGTCACCCCTGAGTCTAGCCATCACCCCTGCTGGGGTCAGGCACCAGTGTCCAGGCTGGTGCCAGCAAGAAAATGATGCCTTTTCCCTTCCCTCCCAGAGCAAAGGAGCTCGCTCAGGGGTCCTGTTCTAGCCCCATCCCTCACATTTGCTGCTTTTTTCAGCTGCAACAAGTGATTCTCGCATGGCTCTGGGCTGTGCCTGACTGAGACGGGCTGACAGGCAGAGAGCACTCAGCACAGTGCCGGTGCCAGCTGACCCCTTCAAATGCTGCTTTGCCCCTTTCCCTTGGCCAGCAGAGCTCACTCCCTGTGGATCTCAGTGCCCCTGGGCTAGTGCCTTGGCCTCCATGCTCCTCAGATTTCCCATCTGTGGGAGGGGGGCATGGTGGCATTGAACTTCTAGAGTGGACAGATTTTTTTTTTTTTTTTGGTAGAGTCCATAGATGTTTAATAAGAACAAGGACATGGAGAACTGGGACTCTGGGCGCTGGTGTCTGGGCTGGAATGTGAGAGCGTCTATTAACCATTCCAGAAGGCCCTTCAGACCTTGAGTTAGGAGTCACTTGTGTCTTTCTGTGTCTTGGTAAAGCAAAATGGCTCGGGTGGGGTGGGGGTGGGGGCAGGGGGCTGCCAAGCACAGAGAAGGGTGGAAGGCTTGCCTCACATCAGACTTTCCCAGGGTCCCCAGGGTGGAGCTGCCCCCCCCCCCCCCCCCATACCAGGCTGCCACACCGCACAGCCCTATGGGTGTCAGATGTGTTTGAGTCCATGTGAATTGAAGACAGCACCCCACTTCAGTATCAGGAATCAGTGGACTGTGGTGGCCTGAGGGGCCAAGAAGGGTGGCTACTTTGCTGCTTGGGACTGGGACTGGGACAGGGTGGAGCCTTCACACCAGCTCTGACTGAATCTAGTTTGCACCTCATTCATTGTCCTCTTCTGAAAATGGGGGTGACACCAGTCACTTCCACAAAGGGGCCTCGCAGAGACTGATTAGCCTAAGTCGCACCTGGCGGGGTGAGTGTCTCTGGGGTCCTGATGTTTCTGTGTGTTTCTGCTGTGATGCCCACAGGCGACACCTTCTCTGACTGAACAGATAGTAACAACAGCAAGTTGCCAGCCTGGTGCTTGTGGCTCCCACATGCTGATGGGGAACAAACCCGGAGCTGAGCATAGTTTTTTTTTTTTTTTTGTCTTTCTGGGCATGATTTATCCCTCTAGGGGAAAGGACCCTGACCAAGGCGGTCTGAGGACACTTGGGACCCCCCTCCATCAATTCCACTCTCTGCCTGGCACTGCCGGGGAAGGATGTGGTGTTTCCCGTGTGCCTGTCACTCCAGAAGCAGTTAGACACACAGCCCGGATGTCGCCAGCCCTGCCCCACAGGCTCCACTTGACAAGAGCTGGGACCCAGGCTCCAGAGCTTTCGCCCAAATGTGCATCTGGGCTTGGGCTGGGCTTGCCTCGGGTGGGGGACCAGTTCCAAACCCCCATGGCACCCCTCCATTCTGCACCTGCTTTCCTGTGCCCGGTCCCCTTTCCTGGATCCAGGTCCCGGCCCCTGTGGCAGTTTCTCTGGTCCCCCTGGGAGGGAGGGTGCAGGGCAGACCACAGGCAGCCCTGAAGCCTTTATCTCCTTCCTCCTTCCTTTCAGCAGCTTGTCTCCTTGACCCTGATCCCTGCTTTCCCGAGGACTCTTCTTCTCAAGGCCAAGGTGGGGGGAGAGAGAGAGAGAGAGAGAGAGAGAAAGAGAGAAAGAGAATGCTATGACACTGAAGCTTCCTTCATTGTAGTGGGGCCAGGTCCCTCACATGGCAAAGCAGCGCACTATCTGAGAGCCATTTCCTTGTCCTTGGCCCTGCACACTAAGGTTTGGCTACAGGACCCTTTATTGGGATGATGTGGACTCAGGTCATCACAAGCAAGCCCTGTGTGACTGCTCTCTGTGCTAGGCACCCATGCCTCAGTTTACCCCTCTGGCGATGTCTTATAAAACTGCAGAGCACACACTGGCGTGCACATGACAAGGACAGGGATAGCTTTGATGCTTGACTGTGTCGGAGCCTCCAGCACTGGTTTCCTGGGGGAGAGATTTGGCGGCCCCCAGCTCGGCAAGGGTGTCCCATGGGGTGTCAATCCCTCTCCATTGTGTAGTGACCAAATCTCAGAACGTTTTTTTTTGAATCTTTTATTTTTATTATTATTTATTTATGAGAAAGAGAGAGGGAGAGAAAGGGAGAGAGAGAGAGGGAAAGAGAGAGAGGGAAAGAGAGAGAGGGAGAGGGAGAGGGAGAGAGAGAGAGAGAGAGAGAGAGAGAGAGAACCAGATATCACTCTGGTCTATGTGCTGCACTTGAATCTTGTTTTCTGTTTACAAAATTATAAGTTAACACCATTCTCACCACCAGAGCTCTGTGTTCCCAATTCCCTTCACTGGAAACTGCAGTGATTCTCCCAAGGTCACAGATGTGGATTGACTATTATTTCTATAACTATCTGTCTCTATTTATTTTTGCCCATTTTCCATATGGCCTTCTTTTCCTTTCTTTTTAAAAAATTTTTAGAATTTATATAAAGGAAAAATTGACAAAACCATAGGATAAGAGGGGTACAAATTAAATGGGAAACTGGGGAATGTTATGCATGTACAAACTATTGTATTTACTGTTGAATGTAAAACATTAATTCCCCAATAAAGAAATAAATTTAAAAAAAGAGAGGTACAACTTTGCACAATTCCCAGCACCAGACCTCCATATCCCATCCCTTCCCCTGATAGCTTTCCTATTCTTTATCTCTCTGGGAGTATGGACCCAAGGTCATTGTGGGATGCAGAAAGTGGAAGGTCTGGCTTCTGTAATTGCTTCCCCACTGAACATGGGTGTTGACAGGTGGATCCATACTCCCAGCCTGCCTCTCTCTTTCCCTAGTGGGGAAGGACTCTGGGGAAGTGGAGCTCCAAGGCACATTGGTGGGGTTGTCTGTCCAGGGAAGTCTGGTTGCATCCTGCTAGCATCTGGAACCTGGTGGCTGAAAAGAGAGTTAACATGCAAAGCCAAATGAATTGTTGAACAATCATGGACCTAAAGGCTGGAATAGTGCAGATGAAGTGTTGGGGAGGGGGTTTCTCCATTTTGTAGATAGCTAGTAGGCATATTTTAGTTATATTTCAAAGGGCTAGCTATACTAGGTTTTTTTTTTTTTTTTCTGAGCCTGAAATCTGATATGCAGCTGAATCCTAATTATTGTCCATGGAGATGATGTCATGGCTGGGAAAAGGACAAGAAAGCTAGATCAGGGAAGAGAGTAGCTCCCTCATATGAGAAAGGTGTATAAATATTGTTGACTGTAAACCCCATTGATTTGATGTGATCTGGGGCCCACAATTAGCTTAGTAAGAGCCTATGTGGCCTCTGCATCCCTGTAGATCTGAGCTCACATTCTGTGGTCATGAGTAGGAACATTCCAAGCTGCCCCCATATCAGGACCCATCTTCCTCAGGTATAGCATAGAGTATATTGTCCAGCCTCCCTTCAGAGGATGGAACATTCTCTGCCATTGTTGATCCAGGTTGATGGCAAGGTCCTATGGGGGCCCACAAAGGGGTCTATTGTGTTGTTCCTGATAGAGATGGCCGGAAACAGTGGAGAGAGGGATTTATTCGAGGTCTAGGCCCATCAAGTCTGTTTGGGAGACTCAGGACCCCCCGGTTAGGGCCCCAGCTGGTCCTTCTTTTCCTTCCTAAGTCATACCTACACCTATTACTACTTCTGAATGTCTTTCATTTTTTTCTTTTCCTCTTTTCTCTGAGCCCTGATGGAATTGGGGTTAAAACTCTCTGGCCACCTTCCCCTAACATTTCCCCCCTTTGGGAGTATGGACCAAAATTCTTTTCAAAAAATATATATTTATTTTTTAAAAAATTATATTTATTTATTTACTATTTTCCCTTTTGTTGCCCTTGTTTTTGATTGTTTTTGTAGTTATTATTGTTGTTATTCATGTCGTTGTTGTAAGATAGGACAGAGAGAAATGGAGAGAGGAGGGGAAGACAGAGAGGGGGAGAGAAAGACAGACACCTGCAGTCCTGCTTCACTGCTTGTGAAGCGACTCCCCTGCAGGTGAGGAGCCGGGGGCTCGAACCGGGATCCTTACCCCGTCCTTGTGCTTTGTGCCATGTGCGTTTAACCCTATGCGTTGCTGCCTGATTCCCTTAAATATTTATTTTTTACTATTTTTTTTGTTTTGTTTTGTTTTGTTTATTTTGCCTCCAGGGTTATTACCGGAGCTTGGTGCCAGCACTACGAATCCACTGCTCCTGGAGGCTATTTTCCCCATTTTGTTACCCTTGTTGATGCCTTTGTTGTGGTTGTTACTATTATTGTTGTTATAACTGTTGTTGTTGTTGGATAGGACAGAGAGAAACTGAGAGAGGAGGGGAAGACAGAGGGGGAGAGAAAGATAGACACCTGCAGACCTGCTTCATTTCTTGTGAAGCGACTCCTCTGCAGGTGGGGAGCTGGGGGCTCGAACCAAAATCCTTAAGCCGGTCCTTGCGCTTTGCACCATGTGCGTTTAACTTGCTGCACTACCACCCAGCCCCCATTTTTTAGTATATTTATTTATTTATTATTGGATAGAGAATGAGAGTAATTGAGAGGAGAGGAGGAGATAGTGAGGGAAATAGACAGAGACACCTGCAGCCATGCTTCACCACTTGTGAAGCTTTTCCTCTGCAGTTGGCACCAGAGGCTTGAACGTGGGTCTTTGCACATTGTAATATGTGTGCTTAACCAAGTGTACCACCACTTGGCTCCTAGACCAATTATTTAATTAATTTTAAAATTTTTACTGGAGCACTATTCAGCTCTGGCTTATGGTAGTGTAGTGGGGACGTTGGAGCCTCAGGCATGAGAGTCTGTTTGCATAACCATTGTGCTATCTACCCTCTGCCCTGGACCAAAATTCTTTCTTTCTTTCTTTCTTTCTTTCTTTCTTTCTTTCTTTCTTTCTTTCTTTCTTTCTTCCTTTCTCTCTCTTTCTTTCTTTTTTCTATTTTTATTTAGTTATTATTGGATAGAGACATAAATTGAGAGTGGAGGAGACAGAGAGAGAGAGAGAGAGAGACACTGGTAGCCCTGCTTCACTGCTCTTGAAGCTTTCTCCTGCAGGTGGGGACCAGAGGCTTGAACCTTGGTCCTTATGCACTGTAATGTGTGCACTCAACCAGGTGTGCCGCCACCTGGCCCCTTGACCACAATTCTTTATGGGGTGCAGAAGGTGGGAGTTCTGGTTCTGTAATTGCTTCTCCACTGGACATGGATGTTGGATGGTTGTTCCATACTCCCAGCCTGCTCAGAACATTTTTTAAAAATAATCTTTTTATTTCAGATCGAGGGGAAGAGAGACACAGAGAGAGGTGAGAGCATAACACTGCAGTACCATCTTGGAGCTTCTCCTAGTGCTATTCATGGTGCTCATCTCAGGGGCCTTTATTATTCAAAAAACCTTTAAGTATTATTTATGGGAGAGAAAGTGAGAACAGGGAGAGAGAGAGAGAAAATGTGTGTGTGTGAGAGAGAGAATGTGTGTGTGTGTGTGCATGAGAGAGAGAATGTGTGTGTGTGTATGTGTGTGTGTGAGAGAGAGAGAGAATGTGTGTGTGTGTGTGTGTGTGTGTGTGTGTGTGAAAGAGAGAGAGAGAGAGCAGAGTACTGTCAGTGGTGGCATGCAGTGGTGCGGAGGATTGAGCCTGTGATTTCTGGGACCTGAGGCATGCAAGTTCTGTGCTCTCACAGACTGAGTTATCTCCCTCACCCTATAAAATATATTTCAGTGGCCCAGGAGGTGGCACAGTATTGGGGCCTCTAGCATGAGGTCCTAGGTTTGATCCCTGGCAGTGCATGTGCCAGAGTGATGCCCTGGTTCTCTCTTCCTCTCACAAATCAATAGAGAGGCAGAGAGAAAGGGAGAAAGAGACCACAATGCTGAAGCTTCCTTCAGTGCAGCTGGGGCTGGGCTCAGAGCATGGCTGAGCACATGGCAAAACAGCATATGCCCAAGTGAATTATTTTGTTGGTCTTCAAAAGAAATAGATTTTGAATGGCGATACATTCAAGGGATTTGAGATCTAAAAGGTTCAGAGGGCACAAACTGAGCCCCCTCTCCCAAGCGCCCCGCTACACTGCGGAGAAGGGGCCGACACAAGCAGTTTACAGAGACGATCACTCTGTTTGGCTTTCTTACATATGGAACCAGAGACTGAGCCCAGGGCTTCACACATGGAAGGCATGTGCTCTACCGTTTTTCTGCCTTCCAAGACCCTGTCTTTCTCTTGCTTTACAAAGGACCATAATCTTAAAATCTTCCAAATCACAATTAACCATAAATAAAATAAATAAATAGGGGGTTGGGCGGCAGCGCAATGGGTTAAGCGCACATGGCGCAAAGCGCAAGGACCAGCGTAAGGATCCCGGTCAGAGCCCCTGTTTCCCCACCTGCAGGGGAGTGGATTCACAGGCGGTGAAGCAGGTCTGCAGGTGTCTGTCTTTCTCTCCCCCTCTCTTTCTCTCCTCCTCTCTCCATTTCTCTCTGTACTGTCCAACATCAATGGCAACAGTAACAACAAGGGCAATAAAATGGGGGAAAAATGGAAAAAAAAAGGATTGTATTATGTATACACACTTGCATTTTGCTTTGTAAGACACTTTTTAAATTAAATAAATAAATAAATAAATTTTGCCTCCAGGGTTATTGCTGGGGCTCGGTGCCTGCAGTACGAATCCACTGCTCCTGGAGACCATTTTTTCCATCTTGTTGCCCTTGTTGATACCCTTATTGTTGTCATTATTATTGTTGTCGTTATTGCTGTTGTTGAATAGGATAGAGAGAGATCGAGAGAGAAGGGGAGACAGAAAGGGGGAGAGAAAGACAGACACTTGCAGACTTGCTTCACCGCCTGTGAAGCAACCCTCCCTGCAGGTGGGGAGCCGGGGGCTCAAACTGGGGTCCTTATGCTGGTCCTTGTGCTTTGCATCATGTGCGCTTAACCCGCTCTATCTTATTGAGATATATAGTTGACACATCACATTATAGAAACTTAAGATGTACAAGATGATGGTTTGACTTAGTAGTTGTGTATTACAGAATGATGGTCATTGGGTGGGGGTAGATAGCATAGTGGTTATGCAAAGAGACTTTCAACCCTGGGGTTCCGAAGTCCCAGGTTTGATCCCCTGCACCACCATAAGCCAGAGATGAGCAGTCCTCTGGTTAAAAAAACAAAAACAAACAAATAAAATGATGGTCACCTAGCGCCATTTGTTTTGCTTTTATTATTATTATTATTTGCTTCCCGGGTTATCAGCGCCTGCACTACGAATCCACTGCTCCTGGAGGCTACTTTTCCCTTTTGTTGCTCTTGTTGTTTGTTGTTTACTGTTGTTCTTGTTATTATAATTATTGTTATTGCTGTCATTATTGTTGGATAGGACAGAGAGAAATGGAGAGAGGAGGGGAAGACGGAGAGGGGGAGAGAAAGACAGACACCTGCAGACCTGCTTCACCGCCTGTGAAGCGACTCCCCTGCAGGTGGGGAGCCGGGGGCTTGAACCGGGATCTTTAAGCTGGTCCTTGTGCTTTGTGCCATGTGTGCTTAACCTGGTGTGCTACCGCCCGACTCCCCTTGCTTTTATTTTTTAATTGAAGTAACATCACACTATAACAACTCTTCCTCCTTATGTGTGTGTATATATATGTATAATTTTTTTAATTTTTAATTTTTATATATGTATAATTTTTTAAAAATTGTTTGATCAACAATTTGTTTGGCCTTGTTTGTTAACTCTCTTTTCAGCCACCAGGTTCCAGATGCTAGCAGGATGCGACCAGACTTCCCTGGACAGACAACCCCACCAATGTGTCCTGGAGCTCTGCTTCCCCAGAGCCCTTCCCCACTAGGGAAAGAGAGAGGCAGACTGGGAGTGTGGATCCACCTGTCAACGCCCATGTTCAGCGGGGAAGCAATTACAGAAGCCAGACCTTCCACTTTCTGCATCCCACAATGACCCTGGGTCCATACTCCCAGAGGGATAGAGAATGGGAAAGCTGTCAGGGGAGGGGATGGGGTAGAGTTCGGGTGGTGGGAATTGTGTGGAGTTGTACCCTTCTTATCCTATGGTTTAGTCAATGTTTCCTTTTTTATAAATAAAAAAATAGATATAAAAAATTGTCACCAGGGTTATTGCTGGGGCTCAGTGCCGGCACTATGAATCCACTGCTCCTAGAGGCCATTTTTCCCATTTTGTTGTCCTTGTTGTAGTTGTTACTGTTATTGTTGCCATAGCTGTTGTTGTTGGATAGGACAGAGAGAAATCGAGAGAGGACAAGAAGACAGAGGGAAGAGAAAGACAGACACCTGCAGGCAAAAAACCCTGGAGGCAAAAAAAAAAAAGAAAATCTTTTTTCTTCTTTTCTGATTGATATATAGAGAGAATCTGAACGTGCCCACGGCACCGCATCTCCTGTGGCAGAGCAGCACACTGCCCATTGAGCAAATCCTCAGGCCCGTCCTCCCCCTTCTACCTGGGCTCTGCACTTTGAGTTTTCCCCAGCGGTCTCTGGGACACCATCAAGGAGAGGTCCTGGGCTGTCTTGCAGATATGAGGCATCTTGCTACAACTTACTCAAGTCACCTCCCCTACATCCAGTTCTTCTCTGTGAGTCCTCGTAGGACATAAGACTTAGCGGCTGGAGAGGTGACTCAGTAGGAAGAGCACAGGATTTGCAAGCATGAGGCCCTGAGTTCAAACCCTGCATATACCAGAGGGGTGCTCTGCTTCTCTTTCCCAATACAGGAAAAAAGAAAAGACTCATGGTGAACTACAGGGCACAGTGACAAATACAAGAAAAGCATTTGGGGGTCGGTCGGGGTGCCTGGGGTGGGTGGGGTGTGGTCTCTGGAGCAGATGAGATAGCCAGACACCCCATGTTTGGTACAGATATCTCTGCCCTTCTGTCATTGGGCTGTGTGGGCTTTCCACTCCTGACATTTGCAGGTTGGTGACTCAGGCTGCTGGTAAGTACCTATCTCGCTTCCTTTCTGCCTTTCACTCTTTCCAGCTTCTCCTCCTTACGCCAGCCCAGCCCGCCTCCAGGTCCCATCAGAGATCCTGGGAGCAATGAGTCAGAAGGGTTTCCCAGGACTGGACACGGGCTCCCTCTGTCACCCGTCCCCACTGAGGGGACATCTGGGAACATCTGGCCCAGGGCTCTGATTCTTCATCTTCATCAGAGGCTCTGTGACCACGTCTGCTCCCCCTGGGCTGGCGGCGGAGATAGAGCTCGACTTCTGCTGTGACGGTGGGTGGGTTTCTGTGACTTGGCCAACTGCTCAGTCCCCAGAGACCACTAGGCCCTCCTCAGTGCTGGCTGATCGCTTAGACTCTTTGCCAGTGCTGAGGGTTTTGCACCGGCAGACCGAGGCCCGTGTGGGGTTTGAGCTTGGCATAAGTGTGAATCTCAGAGGTGGCGACTTTCCCGGCGTGTGACGCAGGTGAACGCAGGGCATTTGTTATCTGCCCTCCTAGGGGTGAAAAGCCCCAGGATGGGTGACAAGTGACAAATCACTGATAAAGACAAGACCAGCTTTGGAAGCAGCTCAAGACGGACCCCTAGGGGCGACAATGGGGCCGTGCAGCCTTCCCAACGGATGTGATCAGTTTTCGGGACCCAGCTCCTGTCTAGGGCAATTTGCGGGGCTCTGTGTTCAGCAGGGTCGCTCCAGCAAGGAGCTCTGATCCGGCAGGTGTGGGGCGGGCTGAGACACCCACTTCCCATCAGCCCCTCTCCCCTGCCCCCATCGGATGCAGGCACACCCAGCGCAGACAGCAGACGCACATGTGGCGACCTCTGCAGGACAGATGTCTGCAGTGTATGATCATTGTGATTTCTATTCCATTATTTGTTGTGCTATTGCATAGTAAGAGATGTGGGTTTATCACAATGGGTGAATTTTGTTTGGGTCTTAATTTTTTTTTCCTCCTGTGCAACTGGGGCCTCACACAGGTGTGATTACCCTGCTCTTGGGCCGCTTTGGTCTTTTCTTTTCTTTTCTTTCTTTCTTTTTCTTTTTCTTTTTTCTACCAGGGCTATCACTGAGGTTCATTCAGCACCTGCAGGACACAACTGTTCCCAGTGGCCATTTTTTGTTTTTCTTCTACACAGATGATAGAGACAGAGAGAAAAAGAGAAGGACAGAGAGATGCCGAGAGAGAGAGAGAGAGAGAGAGAGAGAGAATGCAGCACTGTTTCACGGCCCTTGTAGCTTCCCCACTTGCAGGTACTTCCATGTGGTGGACTGGGGGCTTGAACCCAGGTTCTCATACAGAGGACTGTGTGAACTCTTTCACATGAGCTACTTGCCAGCCTCCCTGGGCCACTTTTCCAGTCAGAGAGATGGAGATGGAGACGGAGATGGAGACGGAGCTGGAGATGGAGATGGAGACGCAGTAGCACCAGAGCTTCTCTTACTGCCATGGCAGCTCCCATGCGGTGCTGGGGCTTCAGGTGTCCTTTTACTCCAAGGACACTGATAGGAATGAATCAGGGATCTCCCTAGTGGCCTTGTTTTAACTTGAGCACCTCTTTCTTTGGTGCAGTCTAACTGGCTCCTCCACTCTTTCCCTAGGAACCTCTGGGATCCACATGTCTATTCCCCCAACTCTGTTCCCCTTCCCTGACCAGCTTCTCCCTGGCTTTCCCCTCACGGGATCAGTTTCTGCTCAGGGAAGAGAGGCCCCCACCCCAGAATGGCTGCAGGCCCTGCACCTCGTTCACCATGTCCAGGCTAGGTCTCACAGTTTTGAAGGAATAGTAACTTGGGGATAAGCTTCCCCTGGAAAAGGAGCATTTGGCATGACCTCATGTGAGTCCACTGTCTCTGGGCTCTGGACCAGGCCACCCTCTAGGAATTAAGGCCCAGGCCCCCTGACCCCCGGACCCACAGGAAGAGTGTGTTCCCTCAGCACTCAGTGATTTCTGTCCCTATGTCCTACCCCTTTTCCAGGAGCCAGGGGACCATCTAGAATTATCCTAACCCACAGAGACCAGACAGAACAATATTAAGATAAATTGTGGCATCTCATGTGTGTTTATACTGCACCAATTAATTCCTTAAAGAAGCAGACTTCTGTCATTTTGAGATGATATACAAAAGGCTCAGGGTCCCAGTGAAAGCAAAGCTGAGACAAAATGGCTCCCAACCTCTCTCAGGTCACCTCACAGACCCCCAATGGCTGGTTCCACACAGGAACTCTCCTCAGAGGCTCCCGGAAAGTTCCCTCCCCCGACACCTCTGATCTGACAGGGCTTGAGAGGCAGGAGGAGGAAGCTAGGGGAGAAGGATGGCTTCTCAGAGCTTCCTGAGGACAAAGGTCTTGGCCTCGTGGTCAGGACCCAAGTCCCAGCTTCCTTGTCACACCCCTGCAGGGTGGCCACAGATGTGCCCCACTGGCTCTTCTGCAGATTCTGTACATCTCTCTACATGCCGCCACCTCCTATCTGCCAGCCACGGTGAGCACAAGCTACAGCTCCTGAGTTCTAGAAGGGGACAGACAGGGGCAATGAGTGGTGGACACTATAGGTCACTCAGTGGCATGATCTGTGTGAGGCCCTGGGTTCAAGCCCCAGCATCTCTCTCTCTCTCTCATACACACACACACACCATGTAGACATACACACACCTTCACACAAACCCACCATGTACACACATACATACCATGTAAGTACACACACACACACACACACACACACACACACACACACACACACCAGGCTGAGACTATCCACTGAGGGTATTGCAGATGAAACCCAGCTCTGAAGTAATTTCTCTTCTTTAAAAAAGTATTGATTGACTCTGAAACACACACACACACACACACACACACACACACACACGCTGGGATCAAACCTAGGGCCTCACATGTGAAAGTCCTATGCTCTACCCTCTGAGTAAAGCTCAGGACTGCTAAGATAATTAATTTTTTATTTTAAAGATTTATTCATATATTTTTATTTTATTTTAGATCTGAGAGAATTTCACATGAAGGGGAGAGGAAAGGGAGAGAGACAAGCCAGAGTAACACTCCAGAACCTGTAGTGTTGGGGATCGAACTGGGAACCTCTGATGCTCTACCAGTTGAGCCATTTTCCCAACCTTTCTTTCTTTCTTCCTTTCTTTCTTTCTTCCTTTCTTTCTTTCTCTCTCTCTCCCTTTCTTTCTTTCTTTCTTTCTTTCTTCCTTTCTTTCTTTCTCTCTCTCTCCCTTTCTTTCTTCCTCCCTTCCTCCCTCTTTCCTCTTTTTCTTTCTTTCTTCTTCTTTTTTTTTTGTTTTGTTTTAAACCAGAGCATTGCTCAGCTCTGGCTTATAGGTGGTATGGGGGATTGAACCTGGGACTTTTTTTTTTTTTACTTTTTTATTTATTTATTGGGGAATTAATGTTTTACATTCAACAGTAAGTACAATAGTTTGTACATGCATAACATTCCCCAGTTTCCCATATAACAATACAGCCCCCACTAGGTCCTCTGAATCCTTCTTAGACCTATTGAACCTGGGACTTTGGAGCCTCAGGCATGAGAGTCTGTTTGCATAACCATTATGCTATCTATCCCCGCCCTACTTCTTTATTTTTGATTATTGATTCATTAATTAGTGTCGGGGTTGAACCCAGGGCCATGTGCTCTACTACTGAGCTCCGTCTCTGGCTAAGATTGTCCCTCTATTGTTCAGGTCTGGTTTTGGTTTTCTTCTTCTTCTAGCGTTTGCCCTTCTTCCGTAGCCAGTCAACAACAAAGCTGTCAGGAGCTGCTTGTTGCTGGCTTTGAAAGTGACTGGGATCCATGTGGATTCAGTCGGCTAGGAAGGATCGTCAGTTTCCCCAATGAATGGGGACTCACGGGATGCACCACGAGAAGGTCGATCCAATGCAAGAGACAGGAGCTCAGCCCAAAATGAACCTAAGGAAAGGAAAAAGCAGTGCTTTTTCATTCCTGTACGAAGTCAGGCGCTTTGGGTATGGCTGACTCAGGCCCAGGTGGGGCCGAGGTGGAGTTTCTTCTGGGTCACACTCTCCACGGGGCTGCCTCTTAGACTCGCTGCAGACGTCCGAAGCGTTTGTGGGGCGTTTCACATGCTGTGGGAAAGAAGTACTACTGAGTCATGGCAGCAGGAACTTGGCTCACAGTGAGTTTCAGGTAGTGGAACTGGTTGAGCTGTGAGCTTGAGCCTTTGGAGACAGACCCCTTGTCTCAAGAGAAGAGATGAACTTGCAGGGAGCTGGAAGCAAGAAGAAAAGTCAGGGGTGGAAAGGCTGCGGGGCCAGAGGAGAAGAAAGGCCTCTGGCTCTGAGCCTGCACAGCCATCTTGCTCTTGTCTTCCCCGCCTCCCTTGCAGCTAGGAGGGTCACATGATGGCCTGGGCTGTGGAGACTTGACTAGCTGTCTGCCTGGAGGGTCACATGATGGCCTGGGCTGTGGAGACTTGACTAGCTGTCTGCCTGGAGGGTCACATGATGGCCTGGGCTGTGGAGACTTGACTAGCTGTCTGCCTGGAGGATGCCGGGCAAAGCTTTTGCTGTTGTCTCAAAGGGCCACTGTGGTCAAGGCCAGAGCTGACTCCTTCCTGCTCTCCTCCTTGGCCTTGTGGCAGCCACCCTCTCCCGCCCCTCTTTCTTCTTGCTTGAGCAAAGATTTGCCTTGGGTTCCCAATTTGGGGAAAGATTTAGCTCGCACTAAACCACTGAATTATATATATATATATATTTTGCCTCCAGGGTTATCACTGGGGCTCAGTGCCTACACTACAAATCCACTGCTCCTGGAGGCCATTTTTCCCTTTTTGTTGCCCTTGTTGTTGTTATTATTATTATTGTCATATTGCTGTCACTGTTGTTGAATAGTACAGAGAGAAATAGAGAGAGGAGGGGAAGACAGAGAGAGAGACAGACACCTGCAGACCTGCTTCACCACCTGTGAAGCGACTCCCCTGCAGGTGGGGAGCCGGGGGCTCAAACTGGGATCCCTGCACTGGTCCTTGCGCTTTGCTCCATGTGCGCTTAACCCGCTATGCTACCGCCCGGCCCCCATATATAAATATTTTAAGATAATTAATTAATCTTTCTGTCAGGATCTGGTGTATATGGATGATTTTTACAACTCCAGGCTGACTTTTTTTTTTTTTTATTCAGGAAAAGAGAGAAAGTGAGAGGCCATACAAGAGCTTTGCTGTAGTAGGTCTCAAATCTAGGATGTGTGCA
>NC_080182.1:4330248-4452748 GCF_950295315.1 Erinaceus europaeus | reverse complement strand
CTTTCCCTCTCTCTCTCTCTCTCTCTTTCCTTTTCAGGCATTGAGCTGCTGGAATCAAAGAGGCCCCGGTGACTCAGGCGTTTCCCATTGCCCTATTCCAGCATCCTCTACTCTTAGCACCGAGAGCTTTTCACGTCCTATTTGGACCTGATAGGAAACCCTTTCATTGTTTCGCTACATGGATATTAGCGCCGATGAAGGAAGCATTCCATCAGATAATCGGCCTCACCAGTGAGCACTTTCCAGGCTGAGAACCCGAAGTCACCGTGTCCCTCTTCCTGGGGGGGTCCCCAGATTCAGTCCTTGGCGTTACATGCCTGCAAATTCTGTGCGGGCAGGCTGAGATTTCACCCTGACCCCCACCCTCAGTTTTCTAAGATTTTTTTTGGCAATTAGACATAGACAGAGAGTTTGATTAAAGCCCAGCTCTCCCTCTGACCTGTCAGCCCATGAGGATGAGGTCATGTCCCCATTTTCAGTGTGGCCTCCCTGCCCCTGACTGAGGCCCAGCCTAGTAGATGCTTGGCCAAAACTGCCCCAGTAGAGGTGCGGCTGCTGCCTTCCACCCTCTGGTTAGAGATGAGTGTCTCCATCTCAGAAGGGGTCAGTGGCTTCTTGAAACACCCCACCCCCAACAGGATTTGAATACAGATATTTCTGGAAGGGCTGATATTTCTGTAGAGCTGTTTTTGTTTTTTTGTTTTTTTGCCTCCAGGGTTATTGCTGGGGCTCAGTGCCTGCACTACAAATTCACTGCTCCTGGGGCCATTTTTCCCATTTTGTTGCCCTTATTGTTATTGTTGTTGTTATTACTGTTGTTGTTGCATAGGACAGAGAGAAATGGAGAGAGG
Source organism: Erinaceus europaeus (assembly GCF_950295315.1). Lineage (NCBI taxonomy): Eukaryota > Metazoa > Chordata > Mammalia > Eulipotyphla > Erinaceidae > Erinaceus > Erinaceus europaeus. The sequence goes on along the minus strand of NC_080182.1, from coordinate 4,451,897 downwards.
AGGGGAAGACAGAGAGGGGGAGAGAAAGATAAACACCACCTGTGAAGCGACTCCCCTGCAGGTGGGGAGCTGGGGGCTCAAACAGGGATCCTTACGCTGGTCCTTGCGCTTTGCGCCACGTGTGTTTAACCCTCTGCACTACCAACCAGCCCCCTGTAGAACTGGTTTTGGTGATGAAGTTGTGGAGGGGGAGAAGGGCTCCCTAGGACCATGCTGGCATGTCCTCCCAATCATTCTGTTTCATTTTTTAGCGCTAAAATGATGAGTCAGTGCTCCTCTCCAAGAAACCCTTGTCCTCTGGGGACAGCAGCGGAAGAAAGGGCTGCCGAGCTTCTCTGCCAGGGCCAGCTGGGTTGGCCTCAGCCTGATCTTGAACCCTAACCCTGATCTCCACTGACTGAGCATCTCTGTGTGCTAGAACCTCCTGTGAGTCGTGCAGGTGAGCCCTGCACAACACATGCATCTCCATACTGGGCCAGCGCCCTGGGATCAGAGAGGCTGGACAGCTTCTGTGCCAGAGTCACACAGAGCTGGGCATGCAAACTTGGGCACTTCAACCTGACCCTGGCAGAGAGGCTCGGCAGCCCTTTCCTGCGCTGCTGGCCTCCGGCCACGAGTGTTTCTTGGAGGGGAGCACTGGCTCCTCATTTTAGCACAGGTTTTCTAAGCACCCAGCTCCTCACCCCAGAGGGGTCTGGGGGATGGTGCCTGCATGCGAGGCCAGGGCACACCTTCCCAGTAGCTGTCCATGTGCTTCCTCAAGCAGATGGGTTTGTAGACTGTAGAGTCTCAGTGACCCTCCCGGTCTGGCTGCCTCTCCTCTCGGTCTCTCTGAGGCCAGGAGAACAGTACACTCACTACCCAAAAGCTCAAGTCCTAGGACCATGCCGCCTGGAGGCAGACTTAGAAATCTCATGCCTGTCCATAAGATTTTTACTTTCTAAATGTAAAATAAAAATTAAACAAACTTACTTATTTATTTAGTATTTAAATTTATTTTTTATTTTTTATTTTTAATATATTTTTTTACCTGAGCACTGCTCAGCTCTGGCTTATGGTGGAGCGGGGGGATTGAACCTGGGACTACAGAGCCTCAGGCATGAGAGTCTCTTTGCAGAATCATTATGCTATCCACTCCCGCCCAAGACTTGCTTATTTATTTAGTGAGAGAGTGGGAGAAACAGAGAATTACTCTGAAATATATAAATATATAGTGTTGGGGGTTGAACTTGGGATCTAATGCCTGCAAGTCCTATGCTTTACCACTGAGTCACCTCTCCAGCTGTGGTATTTGACATACATTTATATATTATATATTTATTTATTTATTTATTTATTTACCAGAGCATTGCTCAGCTCTGGCTTATGGTGGTGCGAAGGATTGAACCTGGGACCTTAGACCCTCAGGTATGGGAGTCTGTTTGCAGAACCATTATGCTATCTTCCCTGCTGGCTATCTTTTAGAGAAAAAAAAAAGAAAAAAGGAAAAAGAAAGAAAGAAAGAAAAAACTCACCCATCTGAGTGTTGACTCTGGCTGGGTTCATGCAGGTATGTATTTGTGGCGTGGGGCTCACAGCCCTGCAGTGGCAGGAGAGCTCGCTTGGATAGTGTGCTGCTGGGGCGTGCACACAGCTCAGGTCTGAGCCCACGGTGTGCTGCTGGGGCATGCACACAGCTCAGGTCTGAGCCCACGGTGTGCTGCTGGGGCGTGCACACAGCTCAGGTCTGAGCCCACGGTGTGCTGCTGGGGCGTGCACACAGCTCAGGTCTGAGCCCACGGTGTGCTGCTGGGGCGTGCACACAGCTCAGGTCTGAGCCCACGGTGTGCTGCTGGGGCGTGCACACAGCTCAGGTCTGAGCCTAGCCTCCAAGGAAGCACTAGCGTTATGGTGTCTTTTACTCTCTCCCTCTTTCTCTCTCTGAAACTCTGTCTCTATCTCACAAAGGAGCAAAGAAAGAAGAGAGGAAAAGGATCACTCAGAACCCAGAATTCAGCACACTAGGCATTTCTTTTTTTTTTTTCTTTAAATTTTTTATATTTATTTACTTATTCCCTTTTGTTGCCCTTGTTGTTTTATTATTGTAGTTATTATTGTTGTTATTGATGTCGTTGTTGTTGGATAGGACAGAGAGAAATGGAGAGAGGAGGGCAAGTCAGAGAGGGGGAGAGAAAGCCAGACACCTGCAGACCTGCTTCACCGCCTGTGAAGTGACTCCCCTGCAGGTGGGGAGCCGGGGGCTCGAACCTTACACCAGTCCTTGCGCTTCGTGCCACCTGTGCTTAACCCACTGTGCTACCGCCTGACTCCCCACACTGGGCATTTTTACACACTCATCAAGCACACCCGTATCGTGCACCATCACCAGTGTTTTCAGAGCATTTTCTTTCTTTTTTTTTTTCCTCCCTCCCTTCGTCCCTTCCTTCCTTTTTTTGCCACAAGGGTTATTGATGGGGCTTGGTGCCAGCACTACAATCCACTGCTCCTGGTTGCCATTTTCCCCTTGTTTTGCTTTCTTCTTTTGATTTTATTTGATCGGACAGAGAGAAATTGAGAGGGGGAGAGGAGATAGAGAGGGAGAGAGATAGACATCCGTAGACCCGCTTCAGCGTCGCCCCTGCAGGTGGGGAGCAGGGCCTCGAACCTGGGCCCTTGTGTATGGTCATGTGTGTGCTCAACTTGGCGCGCCGTCACCCCACCTCAGAACAGTTTCATCGTCCCAAACTATAGCTCTGTTCCCGTGAAACATGACCTCCCACTTCCCTTCCCCCGTCCCTCCTGACCACTGTTCAGCTTTCTGTTTCTATGAACTGACCCTTCTAGAAACTACACTTAAGTGAGGCCATCTAGTATTTTTCTTTTTGTGGTGGGCTCATTTTATGGAACATAACAACCTCAAGGTTCGTCCATATGTTAGCAGGTGTCAGAAACTCCTTTTTGTTTTTGTTTTAAATTAAATAACAATCCACAGTATTTCTAGACCACACTCCCCCCCCCCCACTTCTGTATCCATGCCCCTGTGGACGGGCACTTGAGCTGCACAGGCCATCTGCTTGTTGTGACTTTATATCTTGACCACCTGCAAGTTTATGCATAACTAAAATATAATGCTATCCACACCTACCATGACAAAACCAGAATGACTGTAGAAATCAAATACAGGGGGTCCGGGTGGTGGTGCACCTGGTGGAGCACATGTAATACAGTGTGCAAGGACCCGTGTTTGAGATCCCGGTCCCCATCTGCAGGGGGGATGCTTTGTAAATGGTGAAGCAGTGCTGCAGGTGTCTGTATTTCTCCCTCTCTATCACCCCCTTCCCTCTTGATTCCTGGCTGTCTCTATCCAATAAATAAAAAGATTAAAAAAAGAAATCAAATACAGGGAGTCAGGCAGTAGTGTAGTGGGTTAAGCGCATGTGGCACAAAGCACAAGGACCGGCATAAGGATCCCGGTTCGAACCATCAACTCCCCACCTGCAGGGGAGTCGCTTCACAGGCGGTGAAGCAGGTGTCTGTCTTTCTTTCTCCTTTTCGGTCTTCCCCTCCTCTCTCCATTTCTCTCTGTCCTATCTAACAACAATGACATCAATAACAACAACAATAATAACCACAACAACAATAAAAAAACAAGGGCAACAAAAGGAAAAATAAATATTTAAAAAAACAAAACAAAACAAAAAAGAAATCAAATACAGTCAAAATGACAGGTCCCAGGAAATTCAAATAAACAACGCTAAGTTACCACAATGATGATGGTTCCTTGACTTCTTCCTGTCAGAACAGGAAGGGCATACTTAGGCTCTCTGGAACCTGGTATATTCTTCTACTGCTAGCAATGAACCCATTTCTCAACATTTTCCTCTGTTGGGACTATGGCAGAGCCTTTGTGTTTCAGAATGCAGACTAAGGGGCTGGGTAGTGGTGCTTCCAGCTGAGTACAGATGTTACCATGTACAAGGACCTGGGCTCAAGCTTCGCCCCTGTCCGCAGGGGAAGCTTCATAAGCAGAGAAGCAGTGTTGCAGGCGTCTCTTATTTGCCTCTTTCCCTCTCTCCACCTCCCCGTTTCTTCTCAATTTCTCTTTGTCTATCCAGAGTAAAGTAAAGTAAAGTAAAAAAATTGGTCAACAATTTGTTTGGCTTTGTATATTAACTCTGTTTTCAACCAGCAGGTTCCAGATGTTAGCATGATGCCAACCAGACTTCGCTGGGCAGACAACCCCACCAATGTGTCCTGGAGCTCTGCTTCCCCAGAGCCCTGCCCCACTAGGGAAAGAGAGAGGCATGCTGGGAGTATGGATCCACCTGTCAACGCCCATGTTCAGCGGGGAAGCAATTACAGAAGCCAGACCTTCCACCTTCTGCATCCCACAATGACCTTGGGCCCATACTCCCAGAGGGATAGAGAATAGGAAAGCTGTCAGGGGAGGGGATGGGATACGGAGTTCTGGTGGTGGGAATTGCATAAAGTTGTACCCCTCTTATGGTTTAGTCAGTGTTTCCTTTTTATAGATAAAAAATTAAATTAAAAATAAAAATAAAAAGGTAAAGTAAAAAATAATATAAAATGCAAAGCAAGGCAATTTGTCCTTCTCTCATCACAAGTGCCTCTGTTCCTTCTTACCCTGCTTTCATTTTTGCTCTGTATCTCCTGGCTGTGAAGTTGTGTCTCCTCACGTGCCCTGTCTGGCTCTGGCTGACATCACCTGAACAGGCGCCGGAATTGTGTGGCTGTCCTGGGCTAGAACGTAGCCATGCAGTGTCTTATGGACATGCCCTCCCAAGGCTGCAAGCTCTTTATTTTTCTTTTGTTGCCTCCCTTTAAAAAAAATTATTGTTGTTGTTGCTATCCTTGTTGGATGGGACAGAGAGAAATTGAGAGAGGAGAGGAAGACAGAGAGGGGGAGAGAAAGACACCTGCAGACCTGCTTCACCACCTGTGAAGTGACCCTCTTGCAGGTGGGGAACCAGGGTCTTGAACCAGGATCCTTAACTGGTCCTTGAGCTTTTCGCCATGTGCGTTTAACCCGCTGTGCTACCACCTGACCCTCTGCTGCAAGCTCTTAGTCGATCTGCAGAAGCATGGGCACCAGTCCAGTCTCTGATTCTCACCATGCTGGCTGCCCCCCCCCCCCCCCCCGGCATCCCAGAGAGAAACAAGACAAATCAAGTAGAACCCCATGGGTGGTGGGGTGGTGGTCTTGCAACTGAGCCCTAGGAGGACTAGGCTGTCTATCAAAGCTGGACCTCGGGAATTGGGAGGTAGTGAACCAGGTTAAGCACATGTGGCACAAAGCACAAGGATACTGGTTTGAGCCCCCAGCACCCCACCTGCAGGGGAGTCACTTCACAGGCGGTGAAGCAGGTCTGCGGGTGTCTGTCTTTCTCTCCCCCTCTCTGTCTTCCCTTCTCTCTCCATTTCTCTCTGTCCTATCCAACAATGATGACATCAATAACAACAACAATAATAACTACAACAACAATAAAAAAACCCAAGGGCAACAAAAGGGAAAATAAATAAATATTAAAAAATTAATTTAAAAAAAGACTCAAAGTTGGACCTCAAAATGGTCATGGGAAAGGGGGTGGCAGGGCAGAGACTGAGGAGAACTCTGGTGGTTCTGCTCAAGGGAACAGTTAAAAGGCTGAAAGCTGAATCTTGGGGGCCAGCTGGGAGCGCACCCACTCGACTACACACATCACCATGCAGAAGAACTCTGCTTCAAGCCCCTTGTCCCCACTTGAAGGTGGGATGCTTCACAGGTGGTGCAGCAGTCTGTCTTTCTCTCTGTCTCTTCTCAGTTTTTCTCTGTCTAGAAAATAAAGGGGGGGGGGAAAGAGAGAGAAAGACATAAAATGGCCAGTAGGAACAGTGGATTTGCTGTGCAGACACTGAGCCTCAGTGGTAACAAACAAAATCTGTAAAGTGAAGTTCAGGCTTACGGACACAAATGCTCACTCTCTTCCTATTGGCTTTGTTCCCTGATTCTAGGTTTTGCAAACTTCTAGGAGGAAGTTTGAGAGGCCATGGAGCTAGAGGCAGGGAGGTCTGGGGGGCCTTGGGTTTGGGGAGGCCTTGAGTTTATGTTTTTTTCCTGATATCCACCCCCCCCCCCATCCAGTTCCTGGCTCCCCCTAGAGACAGTGTGGAGGCCCATGTTGCTGAGCCACCAGACTCTAGCCTCTGACTGCAGGAGTGGAAGGCAGTAAGGCTTTCCCCCTTCCTGCCAAAGCTGGTGTGACAGAGTGACATTTTGTGACATTGGGCAGTGGGTCATGTCCTGTCCACTTTACTCTTTTCCATGAAAATTGAAAAATATGGGAGATCCATTTCTTGGGCATCTACTATTTGCCACGAGCCTCACTAAGCCCCTAATAGGAATTGCCTCTCAGAAATGGCAAAACTGACCCCCCACCCCTCCCCAGGAAGGGCCATAAGACACCCCCTTCTTCCCCCACAGGAGATCTTCAGGCAATCGGGCAGCCTGCTCAGGGCCTCAAGGGCAGTGAGTACCAAAGTCCAGCCCATCAGACTCCGTGGGCCTCCACACTGTCCCCAGCAGCAGTGGAGTCCCTTCTCTGGGTAAAGTTCTCAGCCCTTCCAGGCCTCTAGCCACAGGGGAGAACCGACCTTGGAGGCAGTTCCCAGGCCTCCATCCCAGCAGCATGGAAAGTTGGCCACACTCCCTGAGACTGTGTTTCCTCAAGATGCACAAACTTCTTTCCCAGTCCTGGTGAATGGCTGCCTGACACCTGCCCAGCTCCATCCCGTCTTGGTCAGGGCTGGGGGCATGGGGTGCACAGGGTGTGATGGAGAAACCAGGCAGGAGGGCCCCCTCCAGCTACAGCCATTTATCACATTGTTTATGTCGAAGAGGGTTCCGCTGTCCAAACAGCCTTTTGGAACACAATCCGTCCATAAATTGGCCACTTCCTGTCTTTGTTATGGCTGGGGGATGGGCCTAGCTGCTAGTTTGAAATTCTAAATGAGATACTATATGAAAAGGCCCGAGGTGCGGTGCGCTGGAAAAAGCATCGGCAGAAAACACAACGCCTATGGGTCTCTTGTTGTTGCTTTTGTCCTTTTCCCAGAGGGCCTGGAGGGCTGGGCTAGGATCCAGGACTATGGGGGTGGGGGGAGGGCAGGCAGATTGGGAAGGGACCCTGTACTGCTGAGGCAGAGGCCAGCTAAAGAAAATGAGAGGGGCTGGGGCCACAACAGTACTAGAAAGACAGCACCAGGCTCTCACAGCCCTAACTCCTTCTTGCTCTGTAGAAAAGAAAAGAAAGATTAGATGTCCATAGGTGTGGGGCCTCATTTCTGGGCTCTCAATTCTATTCCACTGGTCAGTGTGTCTGTTCATGTTCCAGTACCAAGCAGTTTTGATGACAATGGCCCTATAATATAGTTTGAGATCTGGCAGTGTGATGCCTCCGGTTCTGTTCTTTTTTCTCAAGATTGTTTTGGCAATTCTAGGTCTTTTCTGGTTCCAGATAAACATTTGTAGCATTTGTTCTATTCTCCTAAAAAATGTGCTTGGGATCTTGATGGGGATAGCATTAAATTTGTAGATGGCTCTGGGTAATATATTCATTTTGATGATGTTGATTCTTCCAACCCATGAGCATGGAATATCTTTCCACTTCTTTGTGTCTTTTTCAATTTCTTTGAGTAGTGACTCATAATTTTCAGTATACAAGTCTTTCACTTCTTTGGTTAGGTTTATTCCTAGATATTTTATTGTTTTTGTTGCTATAGAAAAAGGAACTGATTTCTGGATTTCAATTTCTTCTAACTTAGTGTTTGCATAGAGGAATGCCACTGACTTTTGAATGTTAATTTTATAGCCTGACACCTTACTGTATTGCCTGATGATTTCCAAAAGCTTCTTGCTGGATTCCTTAGGTTTTTCCATGTATACTATCATGTCATCTGCAAATAAGGAGAGTTTGACTTCTTCTCTTCCAATCTGTATGCCTTTAATTCCTTGCTCCTGCCTGATTGCTATGGCAAGAACTTCCAACACTATGTTGAATAGTAATGGTGATAGTGGGCAGCCCTGTCTAGTACCTGATCTGAGGGGAAATGCTTCCAGTTTTTCACCATTGAGTATGATGTTGGCTGTAGGTTTGCTATATATAGACTCCACTATCTTGAGGAATTTTCCATCTATTCCCATTTTTTGTAGTGTTTTGATCATTTCTAGCCTTCTGAGAGTTCTCCAGACTGTTCTCCACAGAGGTTGGACCAATTGACATTCCCACCAGCAGTGCAGGAGGGTTCCTTTGACCCCACAACCTCTCCAGCATTTGCTGCTGTTACCTTTTCTGATGTGTGACATTCTCACAGGAGTGAAGTGATATCTCATTGTTGTCTTGATTTGCATTTCTCTGACAATCAGAGACTTGGAGCATTTTTTCATGTGTTTCTCGGCCTTTTAGATCTCTTCTGTGGTGAATATTCTGTCCAATTCCTCCCCCCATTTTTGGATGGGGTTATTTGTTGTCTTGTTGTTGAGTCTGGTAAGCTCCTTATATATGTTGGTTATTAAACTCTTATCTGATGTATGGCATGTAAAGATCTTCTCCCATTCTGTGAGGGGTCTCTTGATTTGGGTAGTGGTTTCTTTTGCTGTGAAGAAGCTTTTTAATTTGATGTAGTCCCATAGGTTTATACTTGCCTTAGTCTTCCTTGTAATTGGATTCGTTTCATTGAAAATGTCTTTAAAATTTATGCGGAAAAAAGTTCTTCCAATATTTTCCTCTAAGTATCTGATAGTTTCTGGTCTAACATCCAAGTCCTTGATCCACTTGGAGTTTACTTTTGTATTTGGTGAAATACAGTGATTCAGCTTCATTCTTCTGCATGTTTCAACCCATTGTTTCCAACACCATTTGTTGAAGAGACTCTGCTTTCCCCATGTAATAGTCTGGGCCCCTTTGTCAAAGATTAGATGTCCATACGTGCAAATAAAGACAACAACGAGATACCACTTCACTCCTGTGAGAATGTCAGACATCAGAAAAGGTAACCGCAGCAAATGCTGGAGAGGTTGTGGGGTCAAAGGAACCCTCCTGCACTGCTGGTGGGAATGTCAATTGGTCCAACCTCTGTGGAGAACAGTTTGGAGAACTCTCAGAAGGCTAGAAATGGACCTACCCTATGACCCTGCAATTCCTCTCCTGGGGATATATCCTAAGGAACCCAAAACAGCCATCCAAAAAGATCTGTGTACACATATGTTCTTGGCAGCACAATTTGTAATAGCCAAAACCTGGAAGCAACCCAGGTGTCCAACAACAGATGAGTGGCTTACCAAGTTGTGGTATATATACACAATGGAATACTACTCAGCTGTAAAAAATGGTGACTTCAGCGTTTTCAGCCGATCTTGGATGGACCTTGAAAAAATCATGTTGAGTGAAATAAGTCAGAAACAGAAGGATGAATATGGGATGATCTCACTCTCAGGCCGAAGTTGAAAAACAAGATTAGAAAAGAAAACACAAGTCGAACCTGAAATGGAATTGGAGTATTACACCAAAGTAAAAGACTCTGGGGTGGGTGGGTGGGTGGGGAGAATACAGGTCCATGAAAAATGATGAATGAAATAGTGGGGGTTGTATTGCTAAATGGGAGTCTGGGGAATGTTATGCATGTAAAAAAAAAAAAAAGAAGTAGAAACGCAAAGCAGAAATTGACTGAGTTTGGAGTATGGCACCAAAGTAAGAAAGCAGAAGTATACTAGAGTTTGCAGTGAGTACCTCCCTAACACTTCCTCTCCACCTTTCCAAGCTTTGGGTCCATGATTGCTCAACAATTTGTTTGGCTTTGTATGTTAACTCTCTTTTCAGTCACCAGGTTCCAGGTGTCATCAGGATGCCGGCCAGACTTCCCTGGATTGAAGACCCCACCAATGTGTCCTGGAGCTCAGCTTCCCCAGAGACCCACCCCACTAGGGAAAGAGAGAGGCAGACTGGGAGTGTGGACCGACCAGTCAACGCCCATGTTCAGCGGGGAAGCAATTACAGAAGCCAGACCTTCTACCTTCTGCATCCCTCAATGACCCTGGGTCCATGCTCCCAGAGGGATAGAGAATGGGAAAGCTATCGGGGGAGGGGTGGGATATGGAGATTGTGCGGTGGGAATTGTGTGGAGTTGTACCCCTCCTACCCTATGGTTTTGTTAATTTGTCCTTTCTTAAATAAAAAAAAAAGAAAAGAAAAGAAAAGAAAAACAAAGGAAGACTGCTTAAACCAACTACAGGTGTATCGGAGCATGTGAGCTCGACCAGATGTGCGGCCAGCACCCTGTCCCTTTTTTTTTTTTACTGAAGCTCTGCTCAGCTCTGGTTTATGGTGGTGCAGGGGATTGAACCTGGGACTTGACTTTGGAGCCTGAGGCATGAGAGTCTCTTTGCATAACCATTATGCTATCTACTCCCTGCCCCTGACCTTTTCTTTTCTTTTTAATTGCCACCAAAGCTGTCCCTGGGGCTCTGTGCCTGTACAATGAATCCGTTGGTGGCTATTTCACCACTCCTTTTTTTGCTGATAGGACAGAGAGAAATTGAGAAAGGAGGGAGAGATATAGAAGGAGAGAGATAGAAACATGTGCAGTACTTGCTTCACCACTTGTGAAGCTTCCCCTCTTCAGATGAGGAGAGAGGAATCAAACCCTGGTCCCGTGCATGGCAACATGTGCGATGAATCAGGTGTTTCAGCGCCCAGCCTGTGAGGGTCTTGTTCTAGGAGAAGCCACAATCCCACAAGAGGTGGAAAGAATTGAGGGAAAAGGGAAGATGCTTGGTTTCGGTTCTCACCTGGATCTGTTTGATGACACGGTCTTGCTCAAGAGAGAGGCCAGACCCTCTGTCACTGCAGGCTGCTGTGTCTCCTGTGTCCCCTGGGCAGATTGGCAGGTGGAGTGAGCATAGTCAGGAGGATGCTGGGCACAGGCTAGCAGGAGCAGAAGGCACAGGTCAGCTTGGATGGCCTCTGCCCTTGCCAGTGCCTTGCTCCAGACCTCTGCAGATGACATGTAACCAGCCTCTGGAAGTCAGCTCCCCAGTTTCGTACCCACACAGCTCAGGGGCTCAGAGTCTGGCACTAACTGGCATGACTACTAGGCACCAGGAAAAGGCGTCTGAAGGCAGAAGGCCACACTGACCAAGGAGGCCACACTGACCAAGGAGGCCACACTGACCAAGGAGGCCACACTGACCAAGGAGGCCACACTGACCAAGGGCCACACTGACCAAGGAGGCCACACTGACCAAGGAGGCCACACTGACTAAGGAGGCCACACTGACCAAGGGCCAAGGCTGTGACTTGGGACAAGTTGGTTGAACCTCTGACATTCCCCCACCCTTTTTTTTTCCCCAAGAAGATTTCCCACTAGCCATTCCAATGCAGCGTATCTCTGATTGTCAGGGCCAGAACTAGAGATAGTATTTACATGGGTGGAAAAGCAAGTTAGGACAATATGGCTAAGAAGAGAGGCCTTGGATGGAGCCGAATATAAGAGACTGACTAAAATATTGAACAAATTTTTCCCTGAGAACCTAGCATTTCCACTGAAAATAAACTATCCCCTATAGTAAGAAGGAAGGGGTGAGGCTGGTGGGCAAAAAAAAAAAAAAAAAAAGGTTCTGGGGGCTCGGAAGAGAAGGTACTGGCAAGGGCTGAGCTGCATCTTCCTCAGTAGATTTCCACAGTCTTCCCTTTCCCAGACTTGGCTGGCAAAAAGCCTCCAAATGACATTGCCCAGACTGTGACTTGCTTTCGGATCTCAGTTTTCTTTATAGTTGTATTAAGTGCACTGTCACCGAATGGCGTTACTGTTTAGATCTTACCTACCGGTTCTGGGGACTTAATGGTTAACTGCAGTTTAGCAGAATTGAACTTACTGTTCAACGTGTGTGTGAACAGAATTCCGTGCTGGCATTTTGATGGCTGGTGGCCCGTTGATGCCTGGTGGCCCGTTCCGTTCTTAGAACTGTCTGCCTTTCAGAGTACTTAGTAGCAAACATCTTCCCTCAAATTCCTGTCAGTGAAGATACATTGTGCCACTGGAAAGAACCCTTTGGGAATGAATAGAGTTTACTCTTCCTTCTGTGGGGGAGGAACTTTCTGCTTTGAATTTTCTTTCTTTCTTTTTAAAATCTTATTATCTTTATTTATTTATTGAATAGACACAGCCAGAAATCAAGAGGGGAGGGGGTGAGAGAGAGTGAGAGAAACACCTTCATCTCTGCTTCACCACTTGCAAAGCTCCCCCCCACCCCAGGTGGGAACCAGAGGCTCAAACCCGAGTCCTTGTACATTGTAACATGTGCACTCAACCAGGTGTGCCACCACATGGCCCCTCTGCTTTGAATTTTCAATCAGAAGAGCTGGGCAAAAGGCAGCAAAATTCTACCTTGAGCTATTGGTGAGCTAGTGACATGATGAAGGGTCACCATCTAACTCCAAATTCTGAAAGGTGAGTTCAGCACTTAGGATCACTTTTCCCTTGAGGGCGCCTACCCATTTCAAAGGAGGTAAGGGAGTTGACTGACACTTTGGGAAGGAGAAGAGTCAGTGGAGTAGCCTGGAAGTGGGGGTGCACTGGAAACCCCTCCTCACCCAGGCCAGCTCAAAGTTTCAAATAATTTCACACCCGAAAACTGGATTTCAGGCCTAGTGCCTAAGGAGGTAGCAGAGCTATTTTGGAGGCATGCCACAGCATATTTTGGCTCTCAGATTCTTTTCATCAACAGTGTCTAAAATTTCAGCATCAAGCACACAAAGTAACTAGGCACAGAGACAGAACACATGAATGAAAACCAGAAGAAAAACAGACATCAGAAAACAAATAGAAACGACAGGTCCGCAGTTACAGTGGATGGTTTCAATGCACTTCCTCCTCCTCCTCTTCCTCCTCTTTTTAGATAGAGATAAACAGGGGGCAGATATAAAAGCTCCCTTCATTGTGGTGGGGGCCAGATTTGAACCTGGGTTGTGCACCTGGCAAAGCAGAGCACTGTTCAAGTAAGCTACTTCACTGGCCGGCATTAATACACTTCTTGCTTCTCTCAGAAGCTTCTAGAACAAGCAGACAGAATAAATAGTGAGGATAAAGGAGATTCAGACATCATAAGCAAAGACCTTGGCCTAGTGGACATGTGTAATACATCGAACACAACCCCTTTAGCTGTGCATTCTCTCTAAGCACACATTGGAAATTCACCAGAAATGTACTTAAACTGGGAAGCGAGTCACAAAATGTTTCACAGAGTTTCAATAATACAGGATATGTTCTCTGACCACAATGTAATCGAGTTAGAAATCACGATTAAAAAGATAACTTAAAAAAATCCTTAAAAAAAAAAAAACGCACTGTTATGTATTTATTATGGAGATCTTTATATAATTTAGATTTTATTAATGCTTTCAGTAGAATGGCTCAGAGTCTTTGAAATAACAAAACAGTATGTCCCCAAACAATATAGAGATTATGGAGAAAGAGTTGAGTGTGTAGCTTTCAATCCGACAAATTAAAGTTTCCAGATGTTAACTCAACACAGGATTCTAGGAGAAATTCCACCAAAAACAAAACACACATGAGACAGTCATTCTAGAAATAGAGGGAAAAAGAGGACCAGGGTAAAATGGACTTAGCCTTCGGTCCAGCCATCATCTCTTTGAATATTTCCTCTCCCATAGTTTTGCAGTAAAGAAAAAAAAATCATGCAATACTAAGAAATAAACACAAAAGTCTAAGACCAAAGGTGTGTGTGTTGGGGGGCAGGGGACGACGACAATATGATGGCGACTCAAATTTATTTTGAACAGAGTACATTTTAAATATCACATCTATAAACATGCAAAGAGGCTGGGAGATTGCTCACTTGGTAGAGTGCACATGTTACCATGCAAGAGGCCCTGGGTTCAAGCCCCTAGCACCACACGGGAGCTCCATGCATAAGGCACATTTCACGAACAGCACTGTGTTTGCTCATTCTTCTCTCTGTCTCTCTCCCTCTCTGTTTCTGTGATTGAAAGGATAAAATGGCCCACTGGGGGTGGCAGTGGTGCAAAAAGAAAGGAAAAAAAAAAAAAGAAAAAAACGAAGGAAGGAAGGAAGGAAGGAAGGAAGGAAGGAAGGAAGGAAGGAAGAGAGAAAGATGTGAACTGAAGTTAAGGGCATGATCTGAGGGATGATGAGGCCTTAATGCTTATGTTCAAAAGGAGGAAAGGTTGAAAATAAATGAGACAAGCCTGCTGCCTCCCGCCGCCTTGTTTTAAGGTTGCACTGAAGAGCTTCATGGTACACCCAGGCCATTCAAGCTGTTTGCTCATCTTTGTTTGCTCACCTTTGTGTGGCCAGATGCTATGGACATCTCCGCAGAAGTCCTCATCTGATCTGACACGTCAACAGCCGTTAATATGGTCGCTCACCCTCTCATTCTTCTGATTTTTTCCCCCACTTGATTTCTAGGCAGCAGTGAGCAGGAGCCAACTCATCTCAGCTTGCAAGGGTGGCTTGTGTGCCCAGAGCCTGCTCAGTGAGCGAATGTTGGGGGCCTGAATGGGACTGAAGTTAGAATGTGTGTGCAGCGGAAGATAGGAACACTACCGGGCAGCCCTTCCTCCCTCTCTCCCTCCTTCAATTCCTTCCTTCCTTCCTTCCTTCCTCCCTTCTTTCCTTCCTCCCTTCTTCCTCTTCCTCCCTCCCTCCCTCTCTGCTCTCCTTCCTTCCTCCTCTTCCTCCCTCCCTCCTTCCTTCCCTCTCTTCCTTCCTTGCTTCCCTCCTCTCCCTCCCTCTCTCTCTCCTTTCCTTCTTCCCTCCTCTTCCTCCCTCCCTCCCTCCCTTCCTTTATCTCTCCACTCAATTATCCATCCATCCATCCATCCATCCATCCATCCATCCATCCATCCATCCATCCATCCATCCCTGTGTTGATTCATCTATCTATCCATTCATATCTATTGGATATCTATCTATCTATCTTAATATCTTTCTATTTACCTACTATCTCTTTTTGAGTTTTTCTTTTTAAAAACATTTTAAAATCTTGATTTATTGGATAGAGACAGCCAGAAATCAAGAGGGAAGGAGATGATAGAGAGGGAGAGAGAGACAGAGAGACATCTGCAGCCCTGCCTAACCACTTGCAAAGCTTTCCCCCTGCAGGTGGGGACCGGGGACTTGAACCTGGGTCCTTGAGTGTTGTAACATGTATGCTCAACCAGGTGTGGTCCTGAATTTCTTTCATTATGACATGAAAGAGAGAGAAGTCAGAACACTACTCTGTCACTATGCTGGGGATGGAACCCAGGACCTCACACATGCAAGGGATGCCCTGTCTCTTTCAGCCACCTCCCCAGTTCCTCTCTCTGTCTGTCTCCAAGGAGCAGGCTGGCCAGCTCTGGAACATCAGCAGGACACCACTCCCTCCCGCTGCTCCTCCTCACATTCCCAGGAGCCTCAAACTCGGGTCTCCATGCTGGTTGCTCTTTGCCTCTGCACTGCCAACCTGGGGTGGGGGCAGGCTTTGGTCCCCAGGCTTTGTCTTCTCCATCTTACCCAGTCTTGGGACTGTAACCACGATGATGGGTGGTCCCCAGCCCTGACCCCAGACACCCTGAATACTCCCCACCCGTCCCTTTGACTGGGCTAGACTTGACATTCCCCTGGGTAACTGGATGGGTGGGGTCACTGGCTGTCATCTAGGTTAAGAAACACAGGTGAGGTGTGGGAGCAGAAGCAACTGCCACCAGAGCTATTAACACACCGGCAAAGATTCAAGGGCAGGTGGGTTGTTTACAGTTTAAAGAGCAGGCCGAGGGGCTCAAGGTCTGGGGGGGGGGGGGCTCTAGGGGGTAGGACAATGAACACAGAAATCTCTTTAAATGTCTTAACATAATATTTGAAAAGCCATAGTGATATAAAAGTCTCCTTTCAAAAATACAGGCTGTCTTCACCTAGAAACCGGGAGTGGCCCCTGCTCTCCACGGATGGAGGTGTGAGTGTGTGAAGTGTGAGTGTGTGGGGGGGGGCATGTCTCTCACCAGGGTTTCAGGCACAGTGGACTGAACTGGACTGGCAGTGGGGCTGTCAGCCACTTTGCAGCTTTTATGCCATTTTAACCTACTTTTAAATGTGCATTCAGTAGTGTCCTGCATATTGTGTTGTTGTAAAACACAGAGGGAAGAAGTCGGACAATGGGGTGTAAAGTATGAATAGTAGACGGACCACTAGTGCAGTGTCCCCTAGCCCTCCACTCTGGGTTCCCTGAGCAGAGCCCCTATCTGTTGCCACAAGCCAGACTGGTCCACGAATGGGTCAGAACTCCCAGTGGTCGATAAACAAGTAGGTCACTAAATGAAGACGAGCTGTGATTTCATTTAAAAATCAAGTCAGGGGCCAGGTGGTGACGCACCTGGTTAAGCATTCACATTATAGTGCAAAAGGACCCAGGTTCAAGCCCTTGGTCCCCACATGCAGGGGGAAATCTTCATGAGTGGTGAAGCAGAGCTGCAGGTGTCTCTCTGTCTCTCTACTTCTCTATCTCTCCCTCCTCTCTCCATTTCTCTCTGTCTCTATCCAATAATAAATACATAAAAATACTTTTAACAAAATCAAGTCAACTGAAAGAATATATCATAGCAGGCTGGGAGGTGATGTAGTGGCTAGACAGGGCCAGACTTCCATGCATGAAGCCCGAATTTCAACCCCCTGCATTTCATTAATAAAGAAATACTTTCAATTCAATAAGTGAATAAATAGGAAGCTGCATCACTAGTACATGGCAGCCCAGGCTCTGGGCAACTGTAGTCCCGCTGAGGATGGTAGGATGGGAGTGGCTGAGGTCTGAGAATTATTTTTATTTATTGTTTAGAAAGAGACCACAGATCTCATGCATCGAGGGCCAGGCTCGAACCTGATTTCCACACATGGGCAAAGCAGCATCCTCTCCAAGTGGGCTATTTCTCCAGTCCTGGTCTGAGAACTCTTGACACAGTGCCGCTCTTGCCATGGTGCTGGGAGCAAGCCCAGGGTTTGGGCTTCAGGCGGGAAAGGAGCAGTGACAACTCTAGGCTTTGGACTTAGAGGGCAGGGCAGGACCAGAGCCGCCAACAGATAATCAGAACCAATCACTGCTTGGTCTGGGCAGCGGATCAGACAGCCTTCGCTTTGCACTCTATTGACCTGTGCTATCAAATTTGTTTTTTTTTAATTAATTGATTAGTTAATCAACTAATTTTGTGACACTGGATTCTCACACATGCATGATTCTATCTCCCCCCAGCTAGCTTCCTCCCTCTCTTTCTCTCTCTTTTTATTTCAGATAGAGACCAAAGAGGGAGAAGAGGGAGAGGGGAAGAGGCAACATAGCACTGCCTCCTAGGGCCTTCTGTGATGCTCCCAGGTGGTGCTGGGCTTATACCTGGGGCCTGGAGCCAAGTGAGGCTCACTCTCTACCAGGTGAGTTCTCTCTCCTTGTTCCTGATCTT
Source organism: Erinaceus europaeus (assembly GCF_950295315.1). Lineage (NCBI taxonomy): Eukaryota > Metazoa > Chordata > Mammalia > Eulipotyphla > Erinaceidae > Erinaceus > Erinaceus europaeus. Next base: position 4,434,396 of record NC_080182.1, on the reverse strand, counting down.
TTTCTTCTTTTAAATAAACAAACTTTCTATATATTTATTTACTTATCTATCTATTTATTTATTGCCACCAGGGTGATTGCTGGGGCTCAGTGCCAGCTCCTGGCACTTATTTTATGTCTTTTTCTTCCTATTTTATTGGATAGGACAGAGAGAAATTGAGAGGGGAGGTAGAGATAGAGAGGGAGACAAACATCCCACTCCTGAAGTGTCCCTTCTGTGTGTGGGGAGCGGGGGCTTGAACAGGGGTCCTTGTGAATAAACTTTAAAAAATTTTTAAAATATCTTTATTTTCCCTTTTGTTGCCTTTGTTGTTTTATTGTTGTAGTTATTATTGTTGTTGTTATTGATGTCATCGTTGTTGGATAGGACAGAAAGAAATAGAGAGAGGATGGGAGACAGAGAAGGGGAGAGAAAGTTAGACACCTGCAGACCTGCTTCACCGCCTGTGAAGTGACTCCCCTGCTGGTGGGGAGCCGGGGGCTCGAACCGGGATCCTTACGCCGGTCCTTGTGCTTTGTGCCATGTGCGCTTAACCTGCTGCACTACCGCCCGGCCCTCCTTGTTTTTTAAAACTTCATTTCAAAAAACAGCTTTAAAGAGATGAGAGACAGCTGCCAGCTAGCTTCATTCATATGTGGAACTAGAGTGCTGTAACACATGAACTTGCAAAAGTCAAAAAGCAAACCAAACAGTCTTAGGTACAAGCAAACTACATCTAAGACTCGTGAGGACTATGGTGGTTCTCTGTGGGAGGTGGGAGGGCAGGGACACAGAATTTGGTGGTGAGTATGGTGTGAAACTATACTGTAATCCTATTATTTTATAACCCACTACCAATAACAAATAAAAAGTGGAAAGCAACAGCGACAAACCAGCTTTAAGGACTGGGAAGACTGTAAATGGTTCTGCAGTAGTTCAAAAAATAGTCTTTTATACCTGAAGCGCCAAGGTCCCAGGTTCAATCCCCGCTACCTCCATAAGCCAGAGATGAGTGGTGCTCTGGACAAACAAACGCAGCTTTAGCTGGAAAGCAATAGCCAGCTCGCCTTTGTTCTTCTTCTTCTAGCGTTTGCCCTTCTTCCGTAGCCAGTCCACAGAGTCAGGTTGAGCCTGATGTCAAGTTTCGAGACCTCCTTTGAATCTGGAGAGGTGGCAGTCATTGACTATGTGGGTCATAGTCTGTCTGGAGCCGCAGGGGCAGTTCGGGTCGTCTCTGGCTCCCCAGCGATGGAACATAGCGGCGCACCGGCCATGGCCTGTTCGATAGCGATTGAGGAGGGCCCGATCATAACGTGCTAGGTCAAAGCCGGGTTGACGCTCGCAGGGGTCTGTGATGAGGTGTTTGTTCTTGACCTCAGCTGACTGCCAGCTCTGTTTCCAAGAGACTGGAACAGAGAAGTTCAGTGTAGGCGTAGGGGACCAGATTGGGTGACGAGATGTCAAGCGTTGGACAGGGTGGGCGAAGATATCCGCGAATATTGGCAGGTCCGGTCGAGCGTAGACGTGGGAAATGAACTTAGATGATGCCGCATCCCGACGAATATCTGGCGGGGCGATGTTGCTAAGAACTGGCAGCCATGGAACCGGGGTGGAACGGATGGTTCCAGAAATGATCCTCATGGAGGAATATAATTTGGAATCGACCAAGTGGACCTGGGGGCTACGGAACCATACTGGGGCACAGTATTCTGCAGTGGAATAGCATAATGCCAGAGATGATGATCGTAGTGTGGCAGCGCTCGCGCCCCATGAGGAGCTGGCCAGTCTTGCAATGATGTGATTCCTCGCGCCCACCTTTGCTGCAGTTTTTATGAGATGTTCGTGAAATGACAGAGTGCGATCGAGAGTAACGCCAAGATAGACTGGCTGGGCTTCATGCCGGATTCTCGTACCGCCAAGCTGCACATTAAGCTCACGCGAGGCTGAGGCATGGTGTAGATGGAAAACAGATGATACCGTTTTTGCAGTGCTAGGGATTAGTCGCCATTTTTTACAGTAATCAGATATCAGAGACATGTCTTTCGTGAGTGTTTCCTGGAAGATGTCGAACTTTTTTTTTTAATATTTATTTTATTTATTTATTCCCTTTTGTTGCCCTTGTTGTTTTATTATTGTAGTTATTATTGTTGTTGTCATTGTTGGATAGGACAGAGAGAAATGGAGAGAGGAGGGGAAGACAGAGAGGAGGAGAGAAAGATAGACACCTGAGGACCTGCTTCACCGCCTGTGAAGCGACTCCCCTGCAGGTGGGGAGCCGGGGTTCGAACCGGGATCCTTATGCCGGTCCTTGTGCTTTGCGCCACCTGCGCTTAACCCGCTGCGCTACAGCCCGACTCCCGGATGTCGAACTTTGATGCCTGAGTTGCACAGCAGATGTCATCGGCGTAGATGAACTTCCTTGAAGAAGTTTCTGGGAGGTCATTGATGTAAATATTAAATAGCGTAGGAGCCAGAACAGAGCCCTGGGGGAGGCCACTTGAGACAAGTCTCCATCTGCTAGACTTGTCACCCAGATGCACCCAGAATCTTCTGTTTTGGGGAAGAAATGATACAGTGTTGGCCACCCATGGAGGCAGGCATCTTGAGATCTTGACTAGGAGACCACGGTGCCAGACCGTGTCATAGGCTGCTGTGAGATCAATAAAGACAGCACCCGTCTTTAAATTCTTCTGGAATCCATTTTCAATGTAAGTTGAGAGGGCCAGGGCTTGAGAGGGCCTTTGTCATGATGCCCCGTGAAGGGGCCCGCTGTAGCATGGCACCTGGCTGGGTCGTGTGTCAGGGCTTTGTGCTTTGCCGCTGCTGTCTGTCCCATGTCCACCTGTCTGTGCAGAATGCGTAAGAAGGGTGTTTCTAAGAGCAGCCCACGTGGCAGGGGTGGGACTTGTGCTTCACTTTCTCTCACCTCTTCAGTTTTTTACCCTTAGGGTCTTCCCCCTTTTGGGAAGAATGTGTACTGTACTGAAACCACTTCTAGGAAATGCCAGAGTGCTTGTAACTGAGTGACCCGGCAGACTACTCAGCCTTCCCGTGCCTCGGTTTTTCCCACTGGGAAAATGGAGAGACAGTATGCCCACCCCCTGGAGTGCTGTGAGCGAGCAGATGAAGTTGAGCACACGGAGTAGAGCCACAGCAAGTGCTCTCAAGTGCCGGGTGGCGTTAGAATGGTCACCGTGGAGAGTCCAGCGGTAGCTCAGTGGGTTAAGTGCATGTGGCGCAAAGCGCAAGGACCGGTGTAAGGATCCTGGTTCGAGCCCCCAGCTCCCCACCTGCAGGGGAGTCGCTTCACAAGCGGTGAAGCAGGTCTGCAGCTGTCTGTCTTTCTCTCCTCCTCTCTCCATTTCTCTCTGTCCTATCTAACAACGATGACATCAATAACAGCAATAATAACTACAACAATGAAAAACAACAAGGGCAACAAAAGGGAAAATTAAAAAAACAATGGTCACTGCGTACTGCCTGCTGTCATTTCCCTGCAGAAAATTATTTGGGGGCCAGGACATAGCTCAAAGTGAGAGACACCCCCCTATGTCTGAGACTCTGGGTTTGCTGGGTCTGATCCCTGGCACCACATGGTAACACCCGGGATGTCACCGAGGGAACTCCATGGATGGTGGAAGGGTACCAGGGTGCCTTCTTCCCCTCTTGTTCTGTCTCTCTTCTCTTTTCCTAAGAGAGAGTAAAAAATTGGGCTGGGAATGTGAGGGAGACCACTGGGAACTGGGAAGCACTGTGCATTATCCAAGACCACCACGTAGTTATCTAATAATTTTTTTTGCAGAGCCAGGACCCCTGTTATTTCACCCCTCCCAGGTCATTTTTTTCTCATTCAGATAGAGGGAGAGAGAGAAAGAGATAGAAAGTGAGAGAAAGAGATAGATAGATAGATAGATAGATAGATAGAGAGAGAGAGTGCCTCCAGCACTGGAGGTTCCCAGGTCCCTTGGCTCAAGTTTGGGCAGTGTGCACAGCAAGACATGCGCCCTACCCAGTGAACTGTCTTCCCAGATCCTGGCTTTTGATTTATTTTTCCATTTTTTATTAGTGATTAGGAGTGGGTTACAAGATTGTAAGATCACAGTGTGTGGCTCCACATCACACCCACCAACACAGCTCTGTGTCCTCACTCTTTGCCTCCCAGAGAGAATCGCCAGAGTTCTCATGAGTCTTAGATACAGTTTGCTTGCTTTTTTTTTTTCAAGTTCATGGGTATCAGATTTCTAGATTCCGCATGAGTGAGACCATCAGGTAGTTATCTGTCTTTCATCTCTTGACTTAATTGATTAAGCGCAATCACCTCCAGTTCCACTCATTTTGTCCAAAGAACACAATATCATCTTTTTGAATGCAGAGTTGTATTCCATGAAATACATATCCCATAACTCTTTAGCCAGTCCTCTGTTGTTGGACATTTAGGCTGCTTCCAAGCTTCCATTATTGTGAACAATGCAGCTATGAACATAGGGGTGCATATTCCCTTCAAATTAGTGCTTCAGTGTCCTTTGGATAAATGCATATGTGTGATATTGCTGGATCGTAAGGTAATTACATTTTTTTTTTTTTGCCTCCAGGGTTATCATTGGGGCTCGGTGCCTGCACTATGGGTCCACGACTCCTCGAGGCTACTTTTCCTTCTTCTGTTGCCCTTGGTGTTTATCGTTGTTATTATTATTGTTGTTGTTATTATTGATGTCATCGTTATTGGATAGGACAGAGAGAAATGGAGAGAGGAGGGGAAGACAGAGAGGGGGAGAGAAAGATAGACACCTGCAGACCTGCTTCACAGCTTGTGAAGCGACTCCCCTGCAGGTGGGGAGCCGGGGCTTGAACTGGGATCCTTACACCGGTCCTTGCACTTTGCGCCAACTGCGCTTAACCCACAGTGCTCCCGCCCAACTCCCGGGATGGGGGTTTTAACTCTCTTTAGAAGTCGGAAGCCAGGTTTTGAGCTCGGACTTAGCTGGAAGAAAGCTCTTAGTGTCACTGCAAGCTGGGCTCACATAGATCCCCATCTGAGCGTGGCAGTGGGCAACTGAAGGCCCATGGGGAGGGAGTGACTTTGTGGGGACTGGGCCCAGGCAGATCCTAGCAACAACTTCAGGCAGCTGGTGTGCCTGCATCAGTTGAAGCTGATGATCAGCTACCTAGCATTCACCCACCCCACCCCCATCTTCTATTCCCCAGACATCTTCCTCTTTGTCCTGAATGTGGATCTAATGGCTGGTGCTACAGCAGTGATTCTGTGACCACCAGGAAAGAGCATTACAGTGATTTCAGCCCAGGTGTGCTTCAGCTACTGAAGGACCCTGAATTTCTTATTAGATGAGAAGGATAAGTACATCCTCTCAGCTTGTCACAGGAGCAGTTGTTACTGTTGTGTATGTGTGCGTGTGTGTGTGTGTGTGTGTGTGTGTGTGTGAGACAAAACCAAGTTCTTACTGCCTTTCTTTAACTGAGTCACCATTATGATCTTCCTAAAACATGGGTAGAGTTGTGTTCCTCTTCTGCTTAAAAATGCTCCCAGAGGGGGCCAGGTGGTAGTGCAGTGGGTTAAACACACATGGTGCAAAGTGCAAGAACTGGTGTAAGGATCCCAGTTCCAGCCCCCGGCTCTCCACCTGCAGGGGTATTCCTGTTTCACAGGAGGTGATACAGGTCTGCAGGTGTCTACCTTTCTTTCCCCTTCTCTGTCTTCCCCTCCTTTCTCTATTTCTCTCTGCCCTATCCAACAATGAGAGCAATAACAACAGCAACAATAAACAACAAGGGTCCATCTACAAATTTAACGCTATCCCCATCAAGATTCCAAGCACATTTTTTAGGAGAACAGAAAAAATGCTACAAATGTTTATCTGGAACCAGAAAAGACCTAGAATTGCTAAAACAATCTTGAAAAAAAAGAACAGAACCGGAGGCATCACACTCCCAGATCTCAAACTGTATTATAGGGCCATTGTCATCAAAACTGCTTGGTACTGGAACATGAATAGACACACTGACCAGTGGAATAGAATTGAGAGCCCAGAAATGAGGCCCCACACCTATGGACATCTAATCTTTGACAGAGGTGCCCAGACTATTAAATGGGGAAAGCAGAGTCTCTTCAACAAATGGTGTTGGAAACAATGGGTTGAAACATGCAGAAGAATGAAACTGAACCACTGTATTTCACCAAATACAAAAATAAATTCCAAGTGGATCAAGGACTTGGATGTTAGACCAGAAACTATCAGATACTTAGAGGAAAATATTGGCAGAACTCTTTTCCGCATAAATTTTAAAGATATCTTCAATGAAACGAATCCAATTACATGGAAGACTAAGGCAAGTATAAACCTATGGGACTACATCAAATTAAAAAGCTTCTTCACAGCAAAAGAAACCACTACCCAAATCAAGAGACCCCTCACAGAATGGGAGAAGATCTTTACATGCCATACATCAGACAAGAGTTTAATAACCAACATATATAAAGAGCTTGCCAGACTCAACAACAAGACAACAAATAACCCCATCCAAAAATGGGGGGAGGACATGGACAGAATATTCACCACAGAAGAGATCCAAAAGGCCGAGAAACACATGAAAAAATGCTCCAAGTCTCTGATTGTCAGAGAAATGCAAATCAAGACAACAATGAGATACCATTTCACTCCTGTGAGAATGTCATACATCAGAAAAGGTAACAGCAGCAAATTCTGGAGAGGGTGTGGGGTCAAAGGAACCCTCCTGCACTGCTGGTGGGAATGTCAATGGGTCCAACCTCTGTGAAGATCAGTCTGGAGAACTCTCAGAAGGCTAGAAATGGCTCTCTCCTCTCCTCTCCTCTCCCGGATCAACTAGGAATACCAAAGGAGACCACCCGGACCGAAACAAGACAGGACTAGAATGACCACAGAAACCCAGTAAATCACCCGTGAGTACAAACACGCGTGGCTGGTGACAGAGAGGAGAGAGGGGCCTAAGGAGAGATTAAGTGACTGCTAACAGTTCGACAGTTTGTCAGTGGAGACACCACCTCCAGTCTGCTCCACCAACAAGGGGACAGCTGAAGGGAGGAAAGGACTCCCCAGAGACTCACCAAGTACAACTCTGAGTCTCCATTGCTACTACCCTCAGAATCTGGAGCAGCAACAGGGAGGGACACCAGGGCACAGAGATCTAACCGGCAAACTCAGGAGAAGACCTATACCTTGGTGGCATAGCTGAAGGGCTGTGAAAGTCTCTTTGCATAACCACTGGATTATCTCTGCCACACCCTGCTTTATCTCTTGGTCAGGAGTCATTGATTAAGCCAAGAAGCCTATTGATAGTTTAAAAGCCCTCAGGCTACCATAGCCTACAGGGGGAAAAAAAAAGGCTTTTACACCACTGAACTCCAACTCAGGGATTGAAAAAACTGTTAACTTATATAAAATGGTTAAAACAACAAGAAAAAATAATGGAGACTCGAACCAGGACAAGAGTCCAGCTAAAAGTCCTCCAGAGGGCGAAGCACAAAGCAACGAGTTCAACATCCAAACATTAGCTAAGGAACTAATAACAGGAGTGAGTAAAGAATTTGAAAAAATTGTAATCAGAACTGCAGGAACAACAAATGAGAATATGGAAGAAAATTCTAATAATCTCATGGTTATTAGAGAGCTGAAAGCTGAAATTGCTGAGCTAAGAAGGCAACTAGCTGAACAAGCTAAAACAGTATCAGAGCAGGGCAACAAAATAGATGAACTCCAGAAAACAGTAGAGGGCAGAGAGAATAGAATCAATGAAGCTGAAGACAGAATTAGCAAGATTGAGGATGAATTAGAGACAACTAAAGAAGAAGTAAGAGATCTCAAAAAGAGATTAAGAGATGCTGAAAACAACAACAGAGTCCTATGGGATGACTTCAAAAGAAACAATATACGCATTATTGGCTTACCAGAGGAAGAAAGAGAAGGGGAAGAAGAAAGAGTTCTCCAGGCCATAATAGCTGAAAATTTCTCTAGTCTAGACAACACCAAAGACATAAAGATTCAAGAAGCCCAGAGGGTCCCAAACAGAATTAACCCAGACCTAAAGACACCAAGACATGTCATACTTAGATTGGAAAGGAATAAGGATAAAGAAAGGATCCTCAAGGCTGCAAGAGAAAAACAAAGAGTCACCTACAAAGGAAAACCCATAAGATTAGCAGCAGACTTCTCCATACAAACACTACAGGCCAGAAGAGAATGGCAAGATATCTATCGAGTGCTCAATGAGAAAGGCTTTCAGCCAAGAATACTATATCCTGCTAGATTGTCATTCAGACTAGATGGAAGCATCAAAACCTTCTCAGACAAGCAACAGTTGAAGGAAGCAACCATCACCAAGCCTGCCTTGAAAGAAGTTCTGAAAGGTTTCCTATAAACAACCAGACCACCACAAATAGAACATATATCAAAACACTCTAAAACTCTACAAGAATGGCGTTCAAATATCTTCAATCTTTGATATCAATAAATGTCAATGGCCTGAATTCACCTATTAAAAGACACAGAGTAGGAAGATGGATCAGAAAACACAACCCAACAATATGTTGTCTACAGGAAACTCACCTAACGCAACAAGACAAACACAGACTTAAAGTGAAAGGATGGAAAACTATCATTCAAGCCAATGGCCCACAAAAAAGGGCAGAAACAGCTATTCTCATATCTGACATGATAGACTTTAAAATACATAAGATTAAAAAAGATAGGAATGGACACTACTTAATGCTCAGAGGATCAGTCAATCAAGAGGACTTAACAATTATTAATATCTATGCACCCAATGAGAAGCCATCTAAATACATCAAACTTCTACTGAAAGAGCTATAGCAATATATTAACAGTAACACAATCATAGTAGGGGACTTCAACACCCCACTATCTCAACTTGACAGATCATCCAGGAAGAAAATCAGTAAAGACATAAGGGAGCTAAATGAAGAGATAGATAAACTAGAACTATTGGACATTTTCAGAGTCATTCATCCCAAGAAACTGGAATACACATTTTACTCAAATCCACATGGATCATTCTCAAGGATAGACCATATGTTAGGCCACAAAGACAGCATCAGCCTATTCAAGAGCACTGAAATCATCCCAAGCATCTTCTCAGACCACAGTGGAATTAAACTAACACTTAACAATCAACAAAAGATTAGTAACAGTGCCAAAATGTGGAAGCTCAACAGTACACTTCTTAACAACTTCTGGGTCAAAGAGGAAATCAAGGAAGAAATCAAAATGTTTCGAGAGTTCAATGAAAATGAAGACACAAGCTATCAAAATATTTGGGACACAGCTAAAGCAGTCCTAAGAGGGAAGTTCATAGCTATACAAGCACACATTAGGAAACAAGAAAAGGCACAAATAAACAGCCTGATTGCACATCTTAAAGACCTAGAAGAAGAACAACAAAGGAACCCTAAAGCAACCAGAAGGACAGAAATTACTAAAGTTAGGGCAGAAATAAATAACATTGAGAATAGGAAAACCATACAAAAGATCAATGAAAGTAAATGTTGGTTCTTCGAAAGAGTAAACAAAATCGACAAACCTTTAGCCAGACTCACAAAACAAAAAAGGGAGAAGACCCAAATAAATCGGATAGCAAATGAAAGAGGAGATATCACAACAGACACTGCAGAAATTCAACATATCATGCGAGGCTTCTATGAACAACTATATGCCACCAAGTTAGAGAACCTGGAAGAAATGAATGATTTCCTAGATACCTACCAACTTCCAAAACTAAGTAAAGAGGAAGTGGACAACATGAACAGGCCCATCACAGCTAATGAAATTGAAACAGTTATCAAAAATCTTCCCAAAAATAAAAGTCCTGGACCAGATGGTTTTACAAATGAATTCTACAAAGCTTTCAAAGAAGAACTAATACCTCTACTTTTAAAAGTCTTCCAGAAGATTGAAGACACTGGAATACTCCCTGCCAGCTTCTATGAAGCCAACATCACCCTGATACCAAAAGCAGACAGGGACACAACCAAAAAAGAAAACTACAGACCAATATCTCTGATGAACATAGATGCGAAAATATTGAACAAAATTCTAGCCAACCGGATACAGCAGTATATCAAAAAGATTGTCCATCATGACCAAGTGGGGTTTATCCCAGGCATGCAAGGTTGGTTTAATATACGTAAATCAATCAATGTGATCCACCACATCAACAAAAGCAAGACCAAAAACCACATGGTCATATCAATAGATGCAGAGAAAGCCTTTGACAAAATACAACATCCCTTTATGAATAAAACACTACAAAAAATAGGAATAGATGGAAAATTCCTGAAGATAGTGGAGTCTATATATAGCAAACCTACAGCCAACATCATACTCAATGGTGAAAAACTGGAAGCATTTCCCCTCAGATCAGGTACTAGACAGGGCTGCCCACTATCACCATTACTATTCAACATAGTGTTGGAAGTTCTTGCCATAGCAATCAGGCAGGAGCAAGGAATTAAAGGCATACAGATTGGAAGAGAAGAAGTCAAACTCTCCTTATTTGCAGATGACATGATAGTATACATGGAAAAACCTAAGGAATCTAGCAAGAAGCTTTTGGAAATCATCAGGCAATACAGTAATGTGTCAGGCTATAAAATTAACATTCAAAAGTCAGTGGCATTCCTCTATGCAAACACTAAGTTAGAAGAAATTGAAATCCAGAAATCAGTTCCTTTTTCTATAGCAACAAAAACAATAAAATATCTAGGAATAAACCTAACCAAAGAAGTGAAAGACTTGTATACTGAAAATTATGAGTCACTACTCAAAGAAATTGAAAAAGACACAAAGAAGTGGAAAGATATTCCATGCTCATGGGTTGGAAGAATTAACATCATCAAAATGAATATATTACCCAGAGCCATCTACAAATTTAATGCTATCCCCATCAAGATCCCAAGCACATTTTTTAGGAGAATAGAACAAATGCTACAAATGTTTATCTGGAACCAGAAAAGACCTAGAATTGCCAAAACAATCTTGAGAAAAAAGAACAGAACCGGAGGCATCACACTGCCAGATCTCAAACTGTATTATAGGGCCATTGTCATCAAAACTGCTTGATACTGGAACATGAACAGACACACTGACCAGTGGAATAGAATTGAGAGCCCAGAAATGAGGCCCCACACCTATGGACATCTAATCTTTGACAAAGGGGCCCAGACTATTACATGGGGAAAGCAGAGTCTCTTCAACAAATGGTGTTGGAAACAATGGGTTGAAACATGCAGAAGAATGAAGCTGAATCACTGTATTTCACCAAATACAAAAGTAAATTCCAAGTGGATCAAGGACTTGGATGTTAGACCAGAAACTATCAGATACTTAGAGGAAAATATTGGAAGAACTTTTTTCCGCATAAATTTTAAAGACATTTTCAATGAAACGAATCCAATTACAAGGAAGACTAAGGCAAGTATAAACCTATGGGACTACATCAAATTAAAAAGCTTCTTCACAGCAAAAGAAACCACTACCCAAATCAAGAGACCCCTCACAGAATGGGAGAAGATCTTTACATGCCATACATCAGATAAGAGTTTAATAACCAACATATATAAGGAGCTTACCAGACTCAACAACAAGACAACAAATAACCCCATCCAAAAATGGGGGGAGGAATTGGACAGAATATTCACCACAGAAGAGATCCAAAAGGCCGAGAAACACATGAAAAAATGCTCCAAGTCTCTGATTGTCAGAGAAATGCAAATCAAGACAACAATGAGATATCACTTCACTCCTGTGAGAATGTCACACATCAGAAAAGGTAACAGCAGCAAATGCTGGAGAGGTTGTGGGGTCAAAGGAACCCTCCTGCACTGCTGGTGGGAATGTCAATTGGTCCAACCTCTGTGGAGAACAGTCTGGAGAACTCTCAGAAGGCTAGAAATGGACCTACCCTATGACCCTGCAATTCCCCTCCTGGGGATATATCCTAAGGAACCCAACACATCCATCCAAAAAGATCTGTGTACACATATGTTCTTGGCAGCACAATTTGTAATAGCCAAAACCTGGAAGCAACCCAGGTGTCCAACAACAGATGAGTGGCTGAGCAAGTTGTGGTATATATACACAATGGAATACTACTCAGCTGTAAAAAATGGTGACTTCAGCGTTTTCAGCCGATCTTGGATGGACCTTGAAAAAATCATGTTGAGTGAAATAAGTCAGAAACAGAAGGATGAATATGGGATGATCTCACTCTCAGGCCGAAGTTGAAAAACAAGATTAGAAAAGAAAACACAAGTCGAACCTGAAATGGAATTGGAGTATTACACCAAAGTAAAAGACTCTGGGGTGGGTGGGTGGGTGGGGAGAATACAGGTCCATGAAAAATGATGAATGAAATAGTGGGGGTTGTATTGCTAAATGGGAATCTGGGGAATGTTATGCATGTAAAAAAAAAAAAAAGAAGTAGAAACGCAAAGCAGAAATTGACTGAGTTTGGAGTATGGCACCAAAGTAAGAAAGCAGAAGTATACTAGAGTTTGCAGGGAGTACCTCCCTAATACTACCTCTCCACTTTTCCAAGCTTTGGGTCCATGATTGCTCAACAATTTGTTTGGCTTTGTATGTTAACTCTCTTTTCAGTCACCAGGTTCCAGGTGTCATCAGGATGCCGGCCAGATTTCCCTGGATTGAAGACACCACCAATGTGTCCTGGAGCTCAGCTTCCCCAGAGACCCATCCTACTAGGGAAAGAGAGAGGCAGACTGGGAGTATGGACCGACCAGTCAACGCCCATGTTCAGCGAGGAAGCAATTACAGAAGCCAGACCTTCTACCTTCTGCAACCCTCAATGACCCTGGGTCCATGCTCCCAGAGGGATAGAGAATGGGAAAGCTATCGGGGGAGGGGGTGGGATATGGAGATTGGGCGGTGGGAATTGTGTGGAGTTGTACCCCTCCTACCCTATGGTTTTGTTAATTATTCCTTTCTTAAATAAAAAATAAAAAAAATAAAAATAAAAAAAATAAAATAAAAGAAGGCTAGAAATGGACCTACCCTATGACCCTGCAATTCCTCTCCTGGGGATATAGCCTAAGGAACTCAACATACCCATCCAAAAACACCTGTGTACACATATGTTCTTGGCAGCACAATTTGTAATAGCCAAAACCTGGAAGCAACCCAGGTGTCCAACAACAGATGAGTGGCTGAGCAAGTTGTGGTATATATATACAATGGAATACTACTCAGCTATAAAAAATGGTGACTTCACCTTTTTCAGCTGATCTTGGATGGACCTTGAAAAATTCATATTAAGTGAAATAAGTCAGAAACAGAAGGATGACTATGGGATGATCTCACGCTCAGGCAGAAGTTGAAAAACAAGATCAGAAAAGAAAACACAAGTAGATTACATGGGGAAAGCAGAGTCTCTTCAACAAATGGTGTTGGAAACAATGGGTTGAAACATGCAGAAGAATGAAACTGAACCACTGTATTTCACCAAATACAAAAGTAAATTCCAAGTGGATCAAGGACTTGGATGTTAGACCACAAATTATCAGATACTTAGAGGAAAATATTGGCAGAACTCTTTTCCACATAAATTTTAAAGACATTTTCAATGAAACGAATCCAATTACAAAGAAGACTAAGCCAAGTATAAGCCTATGGGACTACATCAAATTAAAAAGCTTCTTCACAGCAAAAGAAACCACTACCCAAACGAAGAGACCCCTCACAGAATGGGAGAAGATCTTTACATGCCATACATCAGATAAGAGTTTAATAACCAACATATATAAAGAGCTTGCCAGACTCAACAACAAGACAACAAATAACCCCATCCAAAAATGGGGGGAAGACATGGACAGAATATTCACCACAGAAGAGATCCAAAACGCCAAGAAACACATGAAAAAATGCTCCAAGTCTCTGATTGTCAGAGAAATGCAAATCAAGACAACAATGAGATACCACTTCACTCCTGTGAGAATGTCATACATCAGAAAAGGGAACAGCAGCAAATGCTGGAGAGGGTGTGGGGTCAAAGGAACCCTCCTGCACTGCTGGTGGGAATGTCAATGGGTCCAACCTCTGTGAAGATCAGTCTGGAGAACTCTCAGAAGGCTAGAAATGGACCTACCCTATGACCCTGCAATTCCTCTCCTGGGGATATAGCCTAAGGAACCCAACACATCCATCCAAAAAGACCTGTGTACACATATGTTCTTGGCAGCACAATTTGTAATAGCCAAAACCTGGAAGCAACCCAGGTGTCCAACAACAGATGAGTGGCCGAGCAAGTTGTGGTCTATATAGACAATGGAATACTACGTAGCTGTAAAAAATGGTGACTTCAGCGTTTTCAGCCGATCTTGGATGGACCTTGAAAAAATCAAGTTGAGTGAAATAAGTCAGAAACAGAAGGATGAATATGGGATGATCTCACGCTCAGGCAGAAGTTGAAAAACAAGATCAGAAGAGAAAACACAAGTAGAACCTGAAATGGAATTGGCATATTGCACCAAAGTAAAAGACTCTGGGGTGGGTGGGTGGGTGGGGAGAATACAGGTCCATGAAGGATGATAAATGACATAGTGGGGGTTGTATTGTTAAATGGGAAACTGGGGAATGTTATGCACATACAAACTATTGTATTTACTGTTGAATGTAAAACATTAATTCCCCAATAAAGAAATAAATTTAAAAAAAAAAGAAAACACAAGTAGAACCTGAAATGGAATTGGTGTATTGCACCAAAGTAAAAGACTCTGGGGTGGGTGGGTGGGGAGAATACAGGTCCAAGAAGGATGATAGAGGACCTAGTGGGGGTTGTATTGTTATATGGAAAACTGGGGAATGTTATGCATGTACAAACTACTGTATTCACTGTTGAATGTAAAACATTAATAAAAACAAAACAAAACAAACAAACAAACAAAAACCCAAGAGCAACAAAAGGGAAAAAATAGCCTCCAGGAGCAGTGGATTCATAGTGCAGACACAGAGCCCCAGCAATAACCTTGGAGGAAAAAACAAACAAAAAACCTCCCAGAGAGGTAAAGAATAGGAAAGTTAAAATAATAATAATAATAATAATAATAATAAAGTTTTCAAGGGAGGGATGTGATACAGACGGAACTCTGATGGTGGAAACTGTGTGGAATTGTAACCCTCTTATCCTATGGTCTTGTAGATATTTTTTATTTTATAAATAAATTAATAACGGGAGTCGGGCGGTAGCCTAGCGGGTTAATCGCACGTGGCGCAAAACGCAAGGACCCGCCGCCTAAGAATCCCGGGAGCTCCCAGCTCCCCACCTGCAGGGGAGTCGCTTCACAGGCGGTGAAGCAGGTCTGCAGGCGTCTGTCTTTCTCTCCCCTCTCTGTCTTCCTCTCCTCTCTCTGTCCTATCTAACAACGACGGCATCAATAACAACAACAACAACAACAACAATAACTACAACAGCAATAAAAAAGACAACAAGGGCAACAAAAGGGAAAATAAATAAAATTTTTAAAATTTAAAAAATAAAAAAAAAATCAAAAAAAAATTTTAAAAAATCCATTAATTAATTAATTAATAACAATAAAAGAAAGAAAAGAAACCTGTCCTGGAAGGTACACTCTTCCTCTGTCAGGTCAGCAAGCCTGAAAAAGACCCAGAACATTCCAGGCTCATGGGGCGGCACTGGCTAAGGATTGCAGCCCTCAGAGTGGGTGGTGCTGCCGAGGGGTTTCTCTCCTGGGGAGAGCTACTGGTGACAGCTCTCCAGTGAAAGATGCTCATCAGTGGTTCTGTGGTGTCAACAGAGCCAGAGCACTGGTCCCTGCCCCACCTTCAGCCCCCATGCCTCCCACTGGCTGCTGAAGCCAGGCCTGGTGTCGCTCTGGGATCCTCCCACCTGGGGCTGGCTCTGTTGTGACCAGTGACTGTGGGCCACCTCCCAGCTGGCCGAGGCCGCAGCTGGCCCCCTCCTGACAGTAATAAAGCACATGGCGACCCCGCGGCCGCCACAGCCCAGCAGCAGGAAGCATTCCAAGGACACCTGTTTCCTGAGGACCCCCGCGGGGGCTCCCGGGCACCATCTGGGCGCTGCCCCGCACACTGTTTGCATTAGGAGCTTAGAAAAACAGTTCAGCTGGGGGAATTGCTCTGTGACTCTGGAGGTGCCTCCCAGAGCCTCGGCCCTGCCCCACACCCTCTCTGCTCCCAGCTTCGTGAGCGAGCCCTCGCCTGCGCACACACGCGCACACACACACACACACACACAATTCACACACACACACACACACAATTCGCACCTCCCAAGACATGCTTTCACTCAGAGACACACACACCTGTGATGGGGAGCTAGCTCAGAAGCCTAGAGCACAGGACTTGCACACCTGAGGAGCCAGGGGTCCCGGTTCAATTCTGGCCATCACCACAAGCCAGAGCTGACAGTGCTCTGATTGCTTTCTCATACATATAAAGGAATTAAAAGATGCTCCCTCTCTCTCTCTCTCTCTCTCACACACACACACACACACACACACATTTGTATACTCACAAACACATCTTTTCACACACACACACACACACACACACACTCATGTATGGTTTTGAAGAATAACTTTCTCTCTCTCTCTGAGAGAGGGTGCCACTGACTCCTGGGGTGGGGGATGGTATGGGGAGGGGCAGGCAGTACTTAACGAGCTCGAACCCAGAGCCAGGGCACTGGGGCTGACTTCCTCTGCTCTGCTTTCCATGGAGCAGCTGGGGGCGTGCCCAGCTCAGAGCTCGTGCTCCATATGTGCTTTATGACATTCCAAGCCGGGGTCACATCCTGAGATCAACACAATGCACCCCTCCCCATTTTTTTGATGGTACAACTTCTGAATCTGTGCCCTGAAACATGGGCTTGGACTCCACTGCCCCTGCGGGGGACCCTGAGGCCTCCTGTAAAGCTGAGGAAGTTGGAGAACAGAGAGGTCAAGTCACTTTCCTGACATCACACAGCCTGCTGGGCCTGGGGCAGGTCAGCAGCTGCCTCCACACTGCACCATGGGGGTGGGGAAGCCCAGCAGGTACCATGGGGCTGGGGTGGGGCGCCTGGTTGGGGCAGAGGAAGCAGGCCCAGTGGACAGTGGGCACGGCACAGGAAACTGGGGTGGTCTGAGCCAAGCCCAGCCCCCGCCCCAGCCCAGTTTCCAGGCGGCCAGGAGGGGTGGTGGCGCCAGTGGGGTGAAGGGGGGCCAGAGCAGGAGGGCCGGCAGGCACCGAGGGGCAGTGCCCAGCCCCGTGGCCAGCTGAGGGCTTCCTGAGGCCTCACTCCCGGCTGCCACCCAGGCCCTTGCGCCTGCCTGATGGGCCTCACAGGGCTGCCAGGAGAACAAAGCGTCCTGCAGGAATTCCGGCGGGTAATGGCTGCATTGTGGGGCTGGGCGCCCTGCCCACTGCCCCCAGGTCCCCCCCCCCAGCACTGGGGCTGCTCATGGTTTGGGGGTTTGGAAGTCCCCAGCAGCACTTGAGATGGCTGGGACCCCCTCGCACACCCGCGCCCAAATTCCACAGTGCTTTGATGCTGTCTTCACCTCTCCCCTTCCTGTCCTCAAAAGTGTTTGCTCCAACCAGTGAGGGAGGTGCTTCCTGGCGGCCAGCACTGCTGAGCCAGACTCCAGACTGTTACAGCAGCAAGGGCTTCCTTCCTGAAAAACACAGCCGCTCAACTCCTGGGCAGCCTGGGAGACACAACTCCTGGGCCTCACGGTGGGCTTGGTGTCCTCGGTGGGGGCAGGGCCAGAGCTTGCGAATCAGACCTGGGTACCCCTTTCCCCTGGGCACCCTCACAGGTGGGTGCTAAGGCAGGTCCCCCATCTCACTCGACGCCCCCTCCCCAGACTGAGGCTGAGTACAGAGCTCCTAGGCCTGGGATTCTCAGTTGGATGGAGGCTCTTATCATGACCCTCACCTCCAGCACCCCTGTACCTCAGCCACAGCGCCCCCTGCTAGTTCTCACATCACTGTAGAGAAGGCCCATCCCATCCCCGGAGCCTTTGCAGGACAGCTCCCTCTTCCTGGAAGGCACTCACCTCCGCCAGACTCCTTTGAGGTTCTACTTCAAGGCCATCTTCTGGGCTCAAGCTCACTCACCTCCCTTCCCCACTTCCGGTCTGCCAGGCTTTAACTATCCTCATGAGTGTGGCTTCTTCAGCTGCTTCTCCTCACCAGAAGGATGGTGGGAGTGGGGGGTGGGGGTGCTGGCTGTAACCCCTTTCCTCACTCCTAGACCTAGGCCTGGTCTTTAGAAGGGGATCAACAAGCAATTTTTTTTTTTCTTGCAAAGCTGGGGCTTTGTTACGTGTATGATTTTTACCATTCCTGGGCTAACTTTTTCATTCTCTTTAAAGAGAGAGAGAGAGAGCCCACAACACCAGAGGGTCTTCAGTGCCTTGGCACACTCGTGTGGTGCCAGAGCTCAAACCTGGGCCAGATGCACAGCAAGGCAGGAGCCCTGAGGTGAGCATCTTCCAAGCTGATAGCGAGTGCCATGTGGGAGGAAAAGGTCTCACCTTGAGGGCTGCACTCAGTTCTCACACAGAATAGGTATGCATTATCTCAATTTCTACTTTATTTTTCTTGTCTTGGGGGAGTGAACTGAGAATACTGTATGTGCATGATATGCTTTCCTCCCTCCGTTTTTATTTATAAAATCAAAAATAGAAAATATCAACAGGGGGGTGGGGAGGTGGGATGGGACACCGTCTTTTGGTGGTGGGAATGGTGTCTATGGACACTCCTAGTAAAGTGGAGTCATATAAATCACTAGTTAATTAATATGAGAGGGGGAAAATTAATTGTATGTCTCGATGTTTTTAAAACACAGGCTGAGTCTCTTTAATATATAGGCTGTGTATTTGATATGTAGATTCTCAAAAGCCTAGACCAAGTAGATCAGAGGCAACCAGTGGCACTGTTATATACAAGATACTGGGTACTATACAGCAAACCCCAACAAAAGGACTTTTCAAAGTTAACCCAATTACCAAATAATGTGATGATAACATTAACTACCCATTGTCTTTTTGAACCCTAAGACAGCAGGAAACTCACATCTCCACTAGAGAGCCTATATTTCTCCCAGTCCTGGAACCTTAGGATAGGGCCCACTTTCCCGCATGCCTCTCCCAATCCATATCAAATAATATTGCATCTGCCAATCGCAACCTAATCAATGCAACGATTGCCACCTCAACATGCTTCAGCTCAGACTGTGTCCAGAGACTTCAGGTGTGCAATGACAACCCTTCAGCTTCATCACTCGGGTGAGACCTTTCCTTTCATAGTATTCTCTAATTCCATCCCAGGTGGTTCACTTTCTAACAAAGTCCCAAAATCTAGATATAGACCAGGTTCTGTGAGAGAGAGAGAGCATATGTTCACACGTATCCATAAACTAGTGCAAAATATATACCTGAAAGCAGAAATACACTAGAGTTTGGTACCCCCCCCCAACACTTCCTCCACTTGTGGCCACTTGCTGAGTCCTGGGTGGCCTCATCTGGCCCTGGAGGTGGGTCATCTCAGATGTAACTAGATCCTGTCTCTCACTTCCTTGACTCAGATGTGGGCATGATCCAAAGTCAACCAGAGACACTCCCTGGTTCCTGATGGCCTTACGTCTAGGGAGGCAGGTGCACAGACAGGAATATCTACAGTCATGTCCCCCCGGGAGAGAATGAAAACCATTAAAGAAAGTGAACCAGGCTAAGAGCTAGATCACGATTGTAATGTCCTCTCCAGCCTTCCTCCCTCATGACTCTTCCCTTCTCCCCTGGCTTATTCAGTTCCAGGCATCTGCCTCCTGCTCTGGACCTCACATCAAGGGCCTTCCTGCATGGAGAACTTGGCATTGTCTATTCCCTTTGCCTGGACTGTCCATCCCTCACTTCCCCGTGCAGTCTATTCCTTTGGTTTTCACCTCAATCATCACCTCTTCCAAGAGGCCTCCCTTAGGTGTGTTGGTGGTATAGTGGTGAGCATAGCTGCCTTCCACGAGGCCTCCCTTAGTGAGCCAAGCCCTTTCTATTCTGCTTTTTGTCTCTCAACAATCTGGCGCCTTGTGAGCACGATTTCACTGCTCCTGCTTTTTCACCCAGATCCAGAGACAGAGATAGGGAGAGATACCAGAGGACCAGAGGCCTTGGCATCTCCTGTGTGGATCTGGACTCAAGTCTGGGCAAGACAGTTTCCCTACCCACATGAGTTATTTATCTGTCCCCCTCTGTTATCCTAAACCACCCCTTTCTTACAGCAGTTCACACTCCGGGAGGTTCTTTTATCAACTTGTTGATCTGTCTTCCTCGCTGGGATAGAAATCACGAGTTTGGGCACTTATCTGTCCTGCCCATATGCTCCTCCTGGTGCCACACTACCCTGTTAGCTTCCTTCTAGAGACAGACTGTCACTGGTCCCGGCCACTTGGAGTGGAGACGGCAAGGCCATTTTTCATCTCCCCCTGCTCCGTCCTGCCATCCCTGCCTTCGTCCAAGCTCGCGTCACACTGTAGGCAACTGCTAGCCACGCTGCCCACCACCCTCCCCTTCTGTGCTATCGTACAGGCAGATGCACCCAGGCTGGTTCTCCTCATCTGGAACTTTCTTTGTCCTCTCTTGTTTGGTGTCTTGGCTGTATGGAGCAGAATTCACTCTAGATGTTGGAGCAGGAGGGGCCTTGGAAGCTACAAACATGTAGGAGGGACCACAGTGAGTCTAGGTTGAGCCTCTTGGGTGGAGCAGAGGCAGGCTGCGGCATCTGGGAACCTGGAGGTTGCTCAGGGGTGGCCCTCGAGTCAGTGACTGCAGCTCTGGATGGCCCCGAGGAGCTGGAGCCTGGGCCCTGGGAGGTCACTGCAGAGCCAGAATCTCCAGAACCTTGCTTCTCAGCAGAGGTGCCCCCAAAGTCTCTGAAGAAGACCTGTTGCCTCTTTTTGCCAGCCAGCTCCCAAAGAGGCCTGATCAGTGGGACCATTTTGAGCTTTGTCACAAAGGCTTCTGGGAAATGTAGTTTATGTGTTCTCTGTGGCTGCATTCACTCTGCAAACACTGAGCTGCAACAATAACCCTGGAGGCAAAAGGAGGGGGGAGAGGGAGAGGGAGAGAGAGAGAGAGAGAGAGAGAGAAGAGATGTCACAGCACTGACTCCCCTAGTACCAGACATGGTCTTCCCATATGGTGCTGGGACTTGAACCCAGGCCCTCACGTTCTACCAGCTGAACTACTTCCCAGCCCCACCTACACTGCTCTTATTTGGGTTTGTGTTCTGGGCTAGATGTCCTAGAGGCCCAGGAGTCTGAGAGAGTTACCCCATAGAGCAGCCCTCGTCACCCCCTTCCGGCCCCATGACCCTCCTCTCCTCTCTGCCCCCTTCACCCTGAGGAAATGCAAATGTGGCTTTCAGATGGGGTAACTGTCCCTGAGCACCCCATCATTGTCCCTTCAAGTCACTCTCTCTCTCCTTCTGTGCCCCCCAGCCCTCCACCCCAGAGGCCTTCTGAGGAGCTGTCCCCTCCCCCACCCCTGTCCTCAGCCTGAGAACCCTCCCCCTCCCGGTGCCCTGGCTTGTACCAGGAAGTGCCAAGGATTCCCCAGCTCTGAAAGGGCCGGCCAGCTGTGCTGTGAGGTGGTCCCAGGCTGGTCTTCTCAGCCTCTCCAGGCTGCCCTTCCAGAAACTCCCAGCCCCTTCCTGCCTGGCTTCCTGCCCAAGCCCTTCCTGGAAACCAGGCCCACCCTGCCCCCAGGCCCCAGCCCCGGGCTGGCGTGTCCAGGGCTGACTCTGTGAGCCGTCCCCAGCCAGTGCCCTCCATCCACTCATCATATAGAGTCTGGAAAACAACTTGGTGGTGCTGGGGTGGGGGGACAGGCATGACCCTACCCCACCCTGTCTGACCCTGGGGTCCCCCCCAAGACTGGAGAACTTCCATTTAAGTCTCCACTGACCAAGTGAGGCTTTACTGACATATCTCAGTCTTACAGAGCCTCTGAGTTGTGTGTGAATAAATAAATGTGAGTGTTGAGGTGCTTGATCCAAAGGTTTCCATTGGGAGGTGCAGGGCCCACAGCTTGGCAGCAGCTGAAGCATTTCAGCTCAGTCCTGAGCTCTGAGGCCATGTTCCTCTGTGGACCTATGTCCCCCCCACCTCCTCTCCTCCTCCTCCTCCTCTCCCTCCTCTTCCTCCTCCTCCTCCTCCTTCTTCCCCTCTCTCTCTCTCTCTCCCTCTTCCCCCCCCCCCCCCTCTCTCTCTCTCTCTCGTACTTCTGCCCAGCCTTTCTGGTCAGAGGAATAGGCTGAGAGAGGGAGAGTAGAGCTACACTGCTCCACCATCCATGTAGCTTCCCCAGTCCCTTCATGATGCTCCCATGAGGTGCCAGGGCTCCAATCAAGGACATCATTCATGGTACAGCTCATACACACCTGGTCCCTTATTTCCTTATTTGATGACAAAAAGGCTGCCTGGTTGGCTTTCACCTAGAACGCACTGTGTCCAGTGGGCTAATTTGATTGCATAGGACAGAAACTCAGGCCAGTGGCTTAAAAAGAAGAAGAAAAAAAGAAAAAAATCACTATTTTATTTAAACAGCTTCAGGAATGGTGGGTTCCAGTCTTCTCCCTCCAAAGCCACTGTCCTCACACTTGTTGGGAACTCCTGCAGCTTCTGACTCCCCACCGTGAACCAGCTCAGCCATTCTTCTTCTAGCGTTTGCCCATCTGAACCATCACAGAGACACGACCATTATATCAAGGTGACACACTCGGTGCCCGTGTGAGGGGACACGTCAGTCCCCTAGTATGTCATATGGGGTGCTCTGTGGGGACATCCATCCTCCCAGAAAGAGACACAGACCTGGGACAGCCAATGACTCCACATTCTTCCCACCTTGACACTACAGCCCTTCCTAAGCGGGGCCTGTTTTCTGCACCCTGTATACTTGGGTGGCCTGTGGCCACTCATTCCTGCCTCCACCCCAGACCTCATGGGCTAAACAGATTGTGTGATTTAACTATTGATCTCTAACAGGCTCTGATGTGGTCAGAGAAGAATCTGAGTTTGGAGACCTTTGTAGCATTTGAATAAATTTAAAAAAATTTATTATTGATTTCATATTGAATTACAAAATTATAAGATAAGTGGGGTATAATTCCACACCTTTCCTGCCACCAGAGTTCTGTGTTCCTCTTCTCTCCACTAGAAACTGCAGTAATTCTCCTAAGATTACAGGTGTGGGCTGACTATGATTTCTGTAACTATCTGTCTATGTTTATATATATTTGCCGTTTTTTCTGTGTTCCTACATTCTCTTCCTTTCTAGACCTACTACTTCCGAGTGTCCTCATTTCTTCTTCTTTCTTTCTTTCTTTCTTTCTTTCTTTCTTTCTTTCTTCCTTTCTTTTTCTTCTCTTCTCTCTCCAGGTCATGATGGAATTGGAGTTCAGAGCCCTCTGGTCATCTTCCTCTAACATTTAACCCTCTGGGAGTATGGATCAAAAGACTTTAAATTTTTTATTAGTGATTTAATATTGATTTACAAAATTACATGTCATCAATTCTGTACCATCAGAGTTCTGAATTCCCAACCCCTCTATTTTAAACTACTGCAGTTTTATAAGGTTGCAGATATGGGTTAACTAGTATTTCTACAACTATCTATATTTGTATATAATTGCCTTTTTTTTTTTGCCTCCAGGGTTATTTCTGGGGTCCGGTGCCTGCACTATGAATCCACTGCTCCTGGTGGCCGTTTTTTCTTTTTGTTGTGTTGCTGTTATTGTTTTTGTTGGATAGGACAGAGAGAAACAGAGAGAGGAGGAAGACAGAGAGGCGGAGAGAAAGACAGACACCCACAGACCTGTTTCACCACTTGCAAAGTGACCTCCCCCCTCCTGCAGATAGTTAGTTAACCAGGGACTCGAACCGGGATCCTTACGTGGGTCCTTATGCTGTGTCCTTGCACTTTGCACTATGTGTGTTTAACTCAGTGCATTACTGCCTGACCCCCTTGCTTTTTTTTTTTTAATTTAATTGTTATTTAATTTTTTATTTTATTTAATTTTTTTTAAAGGTCTCATCTCCACTTCCTTTCTAAGCTCCACATAACCCCATTACTACAGCCAAATATCCCTCCCTTTTTCCTCCTCTCTCTCCGGGTCCTGATGAAGCTGCAGTTCAGAAACCTTCTTATCTTCTTCCTCCTATCATGTCTCCCCCACTGGGAATATGGATCAAAATTATTTTGGGGGTGCAGAAGGTAGGAGTTCTGGCTTCTGTAATTGCTTCTCCGTTGGACATGGGCATTGGCAGGCCGATCTATGGACCCCCAGTCTGTTTATAGCTTTCCCTAGTATCTCTGGAGAGATGAGGTTCCAGGACACATTGATGAGGCTGTTTGCTGAGGGAAATCAGGAGAGAATCATGACAGCATCTGCAACTTGGTGTCTGGAAGGCAACAAGATAGAAAGTGTAGAAAAAATGGTTAATGAGCAGGAACCAAAAAGTAGGAACACAGCAGATGAGACAAGGGACTTCCAGGTGAAAGGAAGCTAGGAAGTCCACTTTAGGCATATTTCTAGGGGCTTCCCAACTATCATAGTTTTTGTTGAGTTTGACAGCTAGGATGAAGCTGGATAAAAACATTGTCTGAGAAGATGGTGTCAGAGTAGAGAAAAGGGCTAGAATGTTGAATTAGGGCAGAGAGTAGCTCCCATTCTTGAAAAAAAAATCTATGAATAAAATTAACTATTTATTCCCACCCATCCGACCCAGGGCCCACATAAATATTTATGTTTAACACCAGAGCCTGTGTAACCCCTGAGTCCCTGTCAGTCTGAGCTCGCAGCTCATGGTCACAGCTGGGAACATTGCAGGCTGTGCTCATTTCAGACCATCTTTCTCGGCAGGGCAGGAAACCCCAGCCTCCCTTTGGATAGTGGGGCAGTCCCTACCATCACTGCTTTAAGGTGGGGGAAAGGTTCTGGGAAGGTCCACAAGATGGACCAAAATTCTTTATGCAGACATTTGAATCTTGTTGATTCATGTACTAATAAGACTTATATGGATATCAGGAGGGACAACAGAATGGTTCTGCAAAAGACTCTCATGCCTGAGGCTCTGAGGTCCCAGGTTCAATCCACAACATCACCACAGGCCAGAGCTGAGTAGTGTTTTGGTCTCTCTCTCTCTCTGTATCTCATTAAAATAAATAAAACAGGGAGTCGGGCTGTAGCGCAGCGGGTTAAGCGCAGGCGGCGCAAAGCACAAGGACCGGCATAAGGATCCCGGTTCGAACCCCCGGCTCCCCACCTGCAGGGGGCGGGGACATCGCTTCACGGGCAGTGAGGCAGGTCTGCAGATGTCTGTCTTTCTCTCCCTCTCTCTGTCTTCCTCTCCTTGCTCCATTTCTCTCTGTCCTAACCAACAACAATGACATAATGACAACAGTGATAATAACCACAACAACAATAAAACAGCAAGGGCGACAAAAGGGAAACACACAGCCTCTAGGAGCGGTGGATTTGTGGTGCGGGCACTGAGCGTGCTCCAGCAATAACCCTGAAGGCAAAAATAAATAAATAAATTAGAAGTTTTATTCTATTTTTTTATATTTTCAATTGCTATATTTATCATACTGTGTCCTCCCCTGTCCATTTAATAATTCGGTGTATTTATCACACGTCATCAGATGCTTGTGTTCCTTGGAGATCTGTCTCTCCTGATGAGTTTCTCCCCTTGCATTTCCCTCCTTCTTTGCAATCCTTATGATTTTTGATCGGATACCAGATATTGTAAATTCTCTGTCCTATCCAACAACAATGATGACATCAATAACAACAATAATAATAACTACCACAACAATAATAAAAAAACTCTTTGGGCACCTAGGTTCAAGTAGCTCCTGAAGTTGACGACATTCCATGTGTGTCATCACACATCAGTCAGGGATATAACATCCTGAGTCCACAAGGGGAGAACAGCGGAAGCTCCACTTTGGAACTTTTCCTGGACTGTGAACGGCGCCTTCTTATTTGACTGGAGTTGATCTGCACCCTTTCCCTATAGGAAACCATCACCATGAGTATAGAAGTTGTTAGTGAGTTCCGAGAATCTTCCTCGTGAATTACCAGAACTGAGTGGCCTTGTAGTGGGTGTCGGAAGCGAAGATAGACTCACATGGACTGTGTTTCCTCTGATTTTGTACTTGGCCCCCACTGTACTCCCCGAGGTTGCTGTTTGAGATGTGTGTGCACCCCACAGGGTTCCTTGCAGCTCTTTCTTTCTCTGACACTCGTCAGCAAACGAGTCAGTGTTTAGTGTAGCCAATATCACCGATGAATCTGTAGGTCTCCCCTAGTTTTGAAAGTTCTTGGGCTTATGGTTTCTCCAAACTCTGTTGCAAAATGAGTTCAGGCATTAAGAGAGGGACTTGGATATTTACATTTCATGACTTGTTTCTCTAGAGAAGAGCTCTGAACCCTGGGGATAACGCATGCTTCTCTCTGAATGACACTTCTGTTGTAGAAGCAAATGGCTCAGTAGATGAGCTGATAGCAGCCCTGGGTCTTCTCAGATTGCTTTTCCCAATGTGGACCTCCCATCCAATATGTGAAGGAAAGAGTGTCAGGAACCCAAGTGTCCTGGAAAACAGAAAGAAGTTTACACTTCTCAGTTGCTCTTCCCCAAAAGTTAATCTCACAACAGGTAACTGCAGGCAGGAGGCAAAAGTTTAAAGCCCCTTCTGGAGTAAAGTCCCTTCAACTGGAAGCTGGAGGTGGGGGGAGAGGAAGCCCTGAGTTCTTGTCTAGATCATTCTGGAATCCTGATTCTGTCTCACTGAGCTTAGAGGTACAGGAGCAATGAGAGTGTTGGTCCAAATACCACCCCAGTTTTACCAGGGGGTGGATCCATGGAAGTCCTTGTGCTGACATACAGAAAGCAGAATATTCTGGTTCATTCGTAATTCCAGAGCAGAGCCCTTTGGAATGTGGGGAGTCCATCAAAGCCTCTTCTTTATGGGAGTCCTTGAACTCCAGTTTCTATCTCTGCCCATGTCTGTGAGTCTTTCAAAAACTCAATTTACTTCTTTGACCTTTCAGCATTTCACAATCATTTAGTGTCTTGAGAAGGGAATGGTGCCAAATGTCAGAGAAGTTCACCCTCAAATCATGACCCGTGCCACAATCTCTCACTGCCATGGTGGCTCTTCAAAGAGATGGTTCTCAAACATTTAGTCCGCACTTTCTAGCTATGCTCAGAAGGGTTGGTCTGGAGCAGTATAATCTGCCATTGGTGGAAGTTGGAACTTCAGTGGTCAGGGGTGTGGATGGAGGGGAAAATGTGGGTGGAAGAAGCACTGGAGAAGTAAGAGCAATGCATCTGCTGACTGGCTGTGGGAAGAGGGAGGGGAAGAGGACAGTTTCTGGATCTGATGATTTCATGGTTGGGACCTTACAAAATGGGAGGTTCATGAAGTGGACCCACACAGTGAGGGGGGTATTATGGATATACTTTTATTAATTTTTATTTTATTTTATTTGCATTTAAAAATATTTATTTATTCCCTTTCGTTGCCCTTGCTGTTTTATGGTTGCAGTTATTCTTGTTGTCGTCATTGTTGGATAGGACAGAGAGAAATGAAAAGAGGAGGGGAAGACAGAGAGTGGGAGAGAAAGACACCTGCAGCCCTGTTTCAGGGCTTTGAGTCACAGGGTGACCCTGCACACTGTAATGTGTGCACGCTAGCAGGTGTGCCTCTGCCCTATTGGATATTCTGAATCTGAGATGCCTTAGTGTCCAAGCAGCAATGTGATATTCAGGTTCTGTGTACACAAGGGAAGTCTGATGGGAACAGGTTGGAAGTGAATCAACAAAGAGGAGTGTGTGCGTGTAGACAGGAAAGGACCCCAAAGCAAGAGGAGCCAGGGAAGAGCCTTGGGAGACACTGACTGTTAGGTGATAAAAGAGGCAAATGGCAACAAAAAAGGAGCAATCAGGAGACTTGAAGGAGGTTAGAAGTCCAAAGAATAGAGGAAGTCAAAGGAAGCAAGGTCAGAGGACACAGCAAGTGCTTTGGCTGGGTCAAGTCCATGAGCTAGATACTATCTGAGGAAGCTCCAGTGATGGGCATGGGGAGCAGAGGAGCCGTTTTCCATTCGTGATGTAAGCAGCTGGCAAGGAATAAACTAGAGGAATGTGAATAAAGCCTCTCAGAAGTTCCTCGGAGACACCTGCTGGAGAACTCCAGCCTGTTGGGTCTACGGGCGTTGGAAGACATATGTAGCAACACTGGCTGCTGGGGCTTCCCCAAGTCCTGCTGTGTCATGAGGCCCTTGAGAGAGTCTCCAGGGTGAATGATGGATGGCTTGTTGCCTCATTGCTAAATCCAGTAGCTCCTCAGTGTACCTGTCCACTCGGTGTCATCTAGCCACGTCGACTCCCCCGCCACTGCCTCTGCTCCTGGATGACACTGGCGCTTTCCGACACGCTGCTCCACCTTCCACATTCTCTCCCTTCAGCCTCCTCCCCTTGGGTCTGGCCCTGACCAGTTCTGTCAGTAGACTAAGGTAGAAGTGTGTCCTCTAGTGGGAGTGGGGGTGGGGACACAGACCCTTGATGATGAGAACTGTGAGAAACTAGACTCCTAATGAAGAAGAAAAGAAAACTGAGAAATGTTATACAAATGTCAACAATTGTATTTATTGTAAACCATTATCCCCCCCCCCCCAGTAGAAACAAAAATAATCTCCAGTCCCCACCTATGGGGATAAACTTCACAATCAGGTGTCTCTTTTTTATCTTTTCTGTTCTCTTTCTCCCTTTTCAATTTCTCTCTGTCTCTGTCCATAGAAAGAAAAAAAAAGAAGGAAAAAAGTAGCCACGAAGGAGTGTTGGATTTGTTGTTCAGGTGCTGGGCCCAGTGAAAACCTTAGTTGTTAAACAAACAGACAAGCAACTTAAAAAATTAAAAGGCCTCAGTGAGTGAAAATTAGCAGCTGGAGATGATCAGGGAAAGAATAACTAGAGAGATATTTCCCCAAACCACCTTTATCCCAGGTGACTGGGGGACGCCCACGGTTGATACCCTGAGAAGCAGCATCAGAGCTCTGTGCTCCAGGGAAGCAGTAAGGGATGCCTTCACTAATGCAATCTAGTCCGTTACCAAAAAGTAAACAGGCAAATAAAATTACTAAGCGGCCAATACCCAAAGTTGTAAAAATATATTGTCAAAATGTAGATTATCTGACACAAAAGTATGTATGACGTGTATGAAGAGAACATTTGACCCAGAGACCAGAAAAAAGGTAAGTCCCCCAAACCACCTGTAAACAACACAAGATGCTAGATTTCACGAAGACTTCATAGCAGACATTTCAGTTATGGTTATAGAACTCATGGAGACCCTGATGAAAGAAACAAGGCAGGGAGGGCAGGAGATAACTCACCCAGCAGAGCGCACAGTTTATCATGCACAAAACCCAGGGCTTGAGTCCTAGCACCACATAAAGGGGGAAATTCATAGATGGTGGGACAGTGCTATGGTATCACTTCGTTTTTTGTCTCTCATACTTCAAAATAAAAAGAATGAAAAATGAACCTGGAAGCAGTAAGATTGCGCATGTGTGAGGCACTGGCATAGCAAAAACAAGCAAGTTAAGGAAGGTCTGGTGACAATCTTGCATCACATAGTATCAATAAAGAAATATGTGGGGGTCTGGTGGTAGAGTGGTGGATTAAGCGCACACGGTACAAAGCGCAAAGACCAGCACAAGGAACCGGCTCAAGCCCCCGGCTTCCCACTTACGGGGGGGGGAGGGGGTGTCTACGTTTTTCTCCACCTCTCTGTCTTCCCTCCGCTCTCCATTTCTCTCTGTCTTATCCAACAACAGTGACATCAATAACAACAATAACCACAACAACGATAGAAGAAGGCAGGGCCCTTAGAGATAAATAAAAATGGACCCCAAATATATATATATATCAACCTGAATCTAAGAATTTGGAAGAAAATGTAGCAGTTTCCACTGGAGGGAGATGGGGGCACAGGCCTCTGGTGGTGGGAATGATGTGGAATTATACCCCTATTATCTTACAATTTTGTAAATCATTATTAAGTCACTAATAAAAATATAAAAATAAATCATTGCCTTTTATGCTTATAGTGGATTGTATTTGTGTAGATTACATATGAGTTGGACTGTTTGTTTTTTTTCTTTTTTTTTCCCTCCAGGGGTATTGCTGGGCTCGGTGCCTGCACCATGAATCCACGGCTCCTGGAGGCCATTTCCCCCCCCCCTTTTTGTTGCCCTTGTTGTTGTAGCCTTGTTGTGATTATTATAATTGTCATTGTTGATGTTGTTCGTTGTTGGATAGGACAGAGAGAAATGGAGGGAGGAAGGGAAGACAGGGGGAGAGAAAGAGAAGGGGAGAGAAAGACACCTGCAGACCTGCTTCACCACCTGTGAAGCGACTCCCCTGCAGGTGGAGAGCCGGGGGCTCGAACTGGGATCCTTATGCTGGTCCCTGTGCTTTGCGCCACATGCGCTCAACCCACTGTGCCACCGCCCAGCCCCCAAGTTGGACTGTTTGTAAACATGAATAAGAGTGAGACAGAAGTAGGACATTCCTCACAGGGACTGACTGATGCTTCACTTTGAATAATTTCTATGATTGCATTAAGATGATCTGGGGTTAGAAATGTTTTGCCTAGTTCTTCATTGGTGGCAACTGTAAATCCTTCCTGAAGAAAAACACTATCAGGGAGTCGGGCTGTAGCGCAGCGGGTTAAGCGCAGGTGGCGCAAAGCACAAGGACCGGCATAAGGATCCCGGTTCGAACCCCGGCTCCCCACCTGCAGGGGAGTCGCTTCACAGGTGGTGAAGCAGGTCTGCAGGTGTCTGTCTTTCTGTCCCCCTCTCTGTCTTTCCCTCCTCTCTCCATTTCTCTCTGTCCTATCCAACAACAACAACAATAATAACTACAACAATAAAACAACAAGGGCAACAAAAGGGAATAAATAAATAAAATAATAAAAAAATATATTTATAAAAAAAAAAGAAAGAAAGACACTATCATCCAGAACATTCTATTATCTCTGTGATTTTTCACATATACAATATTGGGCACCCAATAAAAAAAAAAATCACGAAGCATGTGAGAAGGCAGGATGTGACTTAAAATCTAAGAGGAAAAACAGCACAGAAACACATCTTTACATTTTAGCTAAGACTTCACTTCTTTAGGAATATTTTTCTCAACAAGACCAGAAGAGAAACCACTGAGCAGAACTTGGACTGGAGTTGGTGTCCTGCACTGAAAGAAGAGACTCTCGGGGGGGGGAGTTCAGGTCCCGGAACATGATGGCAGAGGAGGACCTAGTGGGGGTTGTGTTGTTACGTGGAAATGTTCCGCATGCCCAAACTATTGTGCTTCACCACTGACTGTAAACCATTAACCCCCCCATAAAGAAATAATAATAAAAAAAGGAATGTTTTCTCACACACACCTCCTCCAGGTTTCCTAAAGCTCCAGACTGATTCTGTCCCATCTAAGCTTATGTTTCCTCTAATTACATATCCAGCATCGGTGAGCAAATTGCTTAGTCTGTATTTGACATGTACATTTTTCACAAGTTATAATAACTTATTGAAAACTTCAGTCATAGTCTTTCCTAAAGATAAAAATAACAAGTGTACTGTTTTTAAACTTAAGCTTAAAAGTAAATATCTGAGGGAGTCTAGCGGTAGCGCAGTGGGTTAAGCGCAGGTGGCGCAAAGCGCAAGGACTGGCTTAAGGATCCCAGTTCGAGCCATTGGCTCCCCACCTGCAGGGGGGTCGGTTCACAAGCGGTGAAGCAGGTCTGCAGGTGTCTATCTTTCTCTTCCTCTCTGTATTCCTCTCCTCTCTCCATTTCTCTCTGTCCTATCCAACAATGATGACAACAATAATAACTACAAAAATAAAACAAGGGCAACAAAAGGGAATAAATAAATATTTAAAAAGAAAAAAAAGTAAATATTTAAGTCATAGATAAGATGCATACAGAAACATGAGCATTGCAAACTTGTCTATCTTGATGGATTTTCACAGTCTGGCTACATCCATGTAACCAACACCCCAAGCAGGGGATAGAAAGCCACCAGCATCGTCAAAAGTCACTCACTAGCCTTCTGCAAGGCAGCTTATATCCTGTCTTCTAACATGTATCTTCTAACTTTTCCTACTTTAATGAAACTGTCCACTAATATTTTATTCATGATGACAAATGATTGAGGATGTTGCTCTTATGATAAAATCTGGCATCATCATTAAAAATCCAGTTCCCAAAATGATAGACATGGAAAGAGGTTCAAGATGTGTCAACAAGATGGAAAAACAAAGTTTCTGTCTGCCCACTGCTCTGTAGCTTATTTACATAAAAAGGACAAAATGCATTGATTTGTGTGCTTGTCATTGCAAGAAAATGGCCTGGAAATGTACTTATTAGCAGCTTACAGCTGGGAGAAAGGGTTTGCACTTACAAACTCACAATTATCTGGTTTTTGTTTGTTTGTTTGTTTTTGTTTTTTTGTCTCCAGGGTTACCACTGGGGCTCGGTGCCTGCATCATTGCTCCTGGAGGCTGTTTTTTTCCTTTTGTTGCCCTTGTTGTTTATCATTATTGTTGGTTGTATTGTTGCCATTACTGTTGTTGTTGTTGGATAGGACAGAGAGAAATGGAGAGAGGAGGGGAAGACAGAGAGGGGGAGAGAAAGACAGACACCTGCAGACCTGCTTCACGGCTTGTGAAGCGACCCCCCCCCCCTGTAGGTGGGGAGCCGGGGCCTCGAACTGGGATCCTTAAGCCTGTCCTTGCACTTCATGCCACCTGTGCTTAACCCGCTGCACTAACGCCCGGCTCCCATCTGTTTTACTTTTTGCAAGGAGATTGCATTACTCTTGCAATTTTAACTATGATTTCAATATTTAAAATGACAAATGTACATCTTCTCTGGCACGGGAACTCCACTTCTTTAGAAGGGAATCAATCCTTTGTTTACTTACCCTTGAAGGCATCATTAAGATGTTCATTGTCTTAAGAGTGAAACAGTAGAAATAAACTCAGTGTCCATTCATAGAAGGAGAGCTAGAGAAGGCATGGGCATCGCCATCTCTCAAAAATCAGACTGTAGCTGACGAGGGTGAAGTGGATCTGTATTCATCTGCAGAGAGAAGCCTCTAAGATAATGTGCTGAGTGAAAAAAGCAAGGTGAAGAGGACTATACTAGGTGTGATACGATTTGCAGAAGTCACACATTTGAATGGAAGATGTGTATTATGCAAATGTCTAGGAGGTGGGCTCTGTCCTGCAGTCAGTGTTTGCCAACCTTGGAGGAGGTGAGACTTGGCCGGAAGGCTTCAGCTTGAGGATTTAACACTGCCAGGTAGTGGGATGGAACGGAAACTTTCTTTGCCTTGAGTTGTGCATGCCAGCACTCTCCTACCCCATAGGACTCAGTGGAGAGCATAGGGGATCAGAGGCGGTAAAGGACTTAGCCTGAGTCGCCCTAAGGGCAAATGTCAGAGCTGGAGGTTCAGGTCAAGGAGGCTTTGATCTCAAAGTCCATTCTCAGTTCCCAATGGCAGAAGGAGAGGATCTGAGAAGGGATTTTTTTTGGCGCGGGGGGGGGGGGGGGGGGGCAGTTTGGTGAGATTTGCTCCTTACTCAAGTCCCTGCCTGATCTGAAAAATTTCTCCCATCATCCCACTTCTCCGAATGACTGATGACAACTTTGTACAGGGAAGTGACCCCTTCAGGTGACACTATGATCTTCCCTCTCTCGTGACTCCCAGTAGGTGGCTATTTTGTTCCTCCTGAGACAATGAGCTCACTCCCCACGTCACCCACACCCCCATGGGGGAGCTTTGAGTATGTGTGGGAGTCTTTCTGATCTGGAGTTGGGCTTGGCTTCCCTGCAGCTTCCCCACAGACTCCAAGTGTCTCCAAATGCCACTTGCTTTCCTCACCTGGAGCTAGCCCTACAGAATGCTTGTGGGACCCCCATCTCCCTCCTCCTCGATGAGGGAGCTCCTCATAGGATGGGGTCTCCAGTGTCCTCCCTTCTCCCCTGTAGGCCCCTCCCAGCTGGACCCACTGGGGTGGGGCCTCCTGTGAGTGACATGGGGCCTGTGGGGCAGCTGGGAACCAAACCAGCTGCTCTCTGGAGTTTGAGGAGTGTTGAGTGAGGGGGGCAGCCCTGGAGCCCCTCGGAGGAGAAGCATCTGGTGATGCTGGGTCTGGTGAGTCCTGTGTTCCTGGGGTGGCTTCCAGGAAGATCTGTCACAGTTCTTGGCACCCACCCCGCCCGCCAGCATGGACCTCACGCCTGTGGCCAGGGTGGCAGCTCCAGGCGCCTCTCCTGCCAGGGAGCGTCTCACAGTGGTTTCCGTAAGTTGGTGGTGATTGCATAACTCTGTCACCAACTGCCATGCCGGATATGTTTTGCAACCCAGCCCGCTGTGCCACACGTGTCGGCTGGCATTGCCAGCCCCCCCACCCATGGGCCGGAGGAAGTCTGAGAGTGAGACACAACTGATGGTGCCTCCCAGGAGTCTGTCACTGCAGGTCACCTCCTCTCTCTCCAGGTCACGTTTCCCCCTACTCAGTGGGGATGGAGGTGGCCGGAGTCCCACTGTCCTCTGCTCACTGCCAGGAATCACGGAGTCCACAGAGCAGCTGGAGGAGTGGTGGCCTTCTGAACAGCCACCAATGTCCTTCCTCCCCCCAGTTCATCCTGGCATTCAAGTGAAGAGAGGCCCCAGAGATTTCAGAGGGGAGTCCCCATCCATCACGCCAAGGGCAGAAGACGGGCATCGTTTGGAAGAGGTGTGGCAGAGAGCGACTCTAGAAAGATTTACTGAGGTGTGCTCCCTGGGTAGAGGGCCTACCTTGCCATTCACATAACCAAGATGTTAGTCCCAGCACCACATGGGAGAGCCACAGCACTGGGGGAAGCTTTCTCTCTAGATTAGATTTCATTTCGGTTTATTCCTCAGCTTCTCTCTCTGCCCAGTCCTGGCTCCTTGTCCCCTCAGGAGATGCTGACTTGAGTTCTCTCCCATCCCCTCGCCCCAAAACAAACCTCTTGAATCTGTTTCTGGGGACCCTGCCAGGGAAGGTTCCCCTAACCACAGAGGAGTCCACTGTGCCCTGGGATGCAGGCAGACCAAACATGGTCAAATGTTTGCCGTTTAAATGAGCTGTTTCTCTGTTTTTCCTGGATACCCCCACAAACAAGACTTCTTGGGTTCAAAAGAGACAACAGTTGGCCCTTAAAGAAAAGATGCAAACAGTCAGGACCTGGCTGAGACTTTGTGTCACGAGTCCCAGGAAAGGCAGAATGAAGCAGCAGAAGTCTGGCTGGGCAAAGGCGTCTATTTTGGAGGATCTCCAGAAGACTTTTTTGGGGGGGCCACTTGGTTGCCTGCTACTTCCCACGGCAAAGGTGACCCTAGGTAACATGATACCCAGACAGAGACATTTGCAGGGCTAGATCAAGTGCTCGATTCATTCATCACAACAGCTAGGCATCCCAAACCACCTAAGAAAAAAGGACAGGGGTGGGTGGGGTGGGGGTGGGTAGACAGCATAGTGGTTATGCAAAGAGACTTTGCTGCCTGAGGCTCTGAAGTCCCAAATTCAATCCCCTGCACCATCAGTCAGAGCTGAGCAGTGAAGTGGTTAAGAAAGAAAGAAGAAAAAAAGGCAGCTGGGCGGTAGCGCAGAGGGTTAATCGCACGTGGTGCCAAGTGCAAGGACCAGGCAGGCCTAAGGATCCCGGTTCGAGCCCCCGGCTCCCCACCTGCAGGGGAGTCGCTTCACAGGCGGTGAAGCAGGTCTGCAGGTGTCTATCTTTCTCTCCCCCTCTCTGTCTCCCCTCCTCTCTTGATGTCTCTCTGTCCTATCCAGCAGCAACACAACAATAATAATAACCACAACAATGATAAAATATCAAGGGGAAAAATGGTCTCCAGGAGCAGTAGATTTGTGGTACAGGCACCGAGCCCTGCCAATAAACCTAGAGGCAAAAAGGGGGGGGGAGAGGCAGGCGGTGGCGCACTGGGTTAAGCGCACATAGTACAAAGCACAAGGATAAACTCAAGGATCCTGGTTTGAGCCCCTGGCTCCCCACCTGCAGGGGGAAAGCTTCACAAGCAGTGAAGCAGGTCTGCAAGTGTTTATCTTTCTCTTCCCTTTCACTTTCTCCAGTGGATTTGTCGTGCAGGCACCGAGCCCCAGTGATAACCCTGGAAGCAGGGGAAAAAAAAAAAAAAGGACTGGGGAGGAGACATTGCTTCATAGAACGGAAAGATCCGGGTGACCTTCAGGTATGGCTTGATCCAGGGGCTTAAGTTATGTCATCAAGAGCCTATTAGTTCCCTTTCTGTTTCCTGCCCTCACACAATCTCTCTTCGTGTGCGACATGATGACAGGCACGGGTCCAGATTAAGAAGAACTGAATGGAAAGGAAAATTGTATCCCCAGCTGCCTAAAAAAGAGTCCTTGGATTGGCTTTGCTTCCTTGGCCAAGTTAGCTCATATTTAGTTGTTCCTGAACCAATCACAGAGCCTCAGGAGAATCGCTGTGCCCTCGTTGGTCATGTGTAAAATTCAGCTTCAAAAACCAAAACCAAACAAACAAAAAACACCTGAGTATCTGCTTGGCACTGACCTCTGTCACAGGTTCTGGGATTATGTAGAGACTGTGGTCACTCGTTTGCCCTCAAGAACTCACTTTCTAGTAGGATAAGTCAACATGAACAAACTTCCAAACCAGCCCCCTATCTGATTCGATTCACACAGAGATCTTGTGAGAGGGACTGCTCTCTCTATTAGCTTATTCTGCAGGTAAGGGGAGAGAGGCGCCAGGGATCTAATAGCTCACATGCGGTTGAATGGACTGGTAGATGCCTGGTAAATGCTGGCGCGGTGGGGAGAGGGGTTTCCACAGCCCCTGCGGCCCTGTCCGGAGAGAAATGTCCATGGTGGAGATGCCACAGGTGCCCCAGTTCCTCGCACCAAGGCAGGAAACTTCCAACGTCCAGAAGCTTCCACCAGCTAGGAGCCCGGATGGCATACTGAGGATCTGTGAGCTCCTGGGATTCCTTTGGCTTCGAGTAACAGAAAGCCTGCTGACGTCCAGGCGTACTTAACTTGCACAACAGGAAGCCTGGGGATGGGCATTCTTTTAAAAATTATTTATTATTTTTTTCTTATTTATTTATTTAGTTTGGATAGAGACAGAGAAATTGAGAGGGAAAGGGGAGATAGAGAGGGAGAAGGAGAGAGACCTGCAGCCCTACTTCACTGCTTGAGGAGCTTTCCCCTGCAGGAGGGGATTGAGGGCTTGAACTCAGATCCTCATGCATGGTAATGTGTGCATTCAGCTGGGTGTGCCACCATATGACCCCCTTTTAAAAATATGGTTTTTATTATATTTATTTGTTTTAATAAGAGAGAGAGAGAGAGAGAGAGAGAGTGAGAGAGAGGACGAGAATCAGAGCACTGCTCAGCTCTGGCTTATGGTAGTGCTGGGGAATTGAACCTGGGGCCCCCTAGCTTCAGGCATGAGAGTCTTTTTGCATAGCCATCATGCTGCTTCCCCTGCCCAAGGTGATTCTTGGGTTGGTTGGTGCAGTAACTCAGGTGTCATTCAGTGCCCCTGGGCTATCCCTCTTTCCCCTCTGCCAGTCTCTCTGGGTGAACTTTTGTCCCTAAGATGAGACCAAGGATTCACATCTTTATGGAGAGACTTACAGAAGTCAGGTGGAGGCAGGGCTCTCCCCCCAAGTACCCTAGATGGTCACCCCAGCTGGCTACCACTGTGGTAGGTGCTCACACCTCACCAGCCAAGCACTCAGCTTTACTGGCTGCCCCAGGCATCGCAAGGTGACAGTGTCTGTGGCAGCAAAAGTCCAAGCAGGTGGGCCTAGGCTAATGCATGTGGCTAGAACGAGCAGGGACTAGGGCTGTTTGGGTCTTATGTCTCTGCCATCCATGACTCACGGCTGCCAACAGGTGACCCAAGATGACGGTGCTAACTCCTCCCAGCATGTCTCCACCTCAACCAACTGAAAAGCTAGAAGGTGCAGTGGACATATCCCACTTTCCCTCAGAGGCCTGAAGGTACAGTGAAGATACCCCACTTTCCCTCAAAGGCCTGACTGGAGGTGCAGTGGAGATATCCCACTTTCCCTTAGAGGCCTGAAGGTGCAGTGGAGATATCCCACTTTCCCTCAGAGGCCTGAAGGTGCAGTGGACATATCCCACTTTCCCTCAGAGGCCTGAAGGTACAGTGGAGATACCCCACTTTCCCTCAGAGGCCTGACTGGAGGTGCAGTGGAGATACCCCACTTTCCCTCAGAGGCCTGAAGGTGCAGTGGAGATACCCCACTTTCCCTCAGAGGCCTGAAGGTGCAGTGGAGATACCCCACTTTCCCTCAGAGGCCTGAAGGTGCAGTGGAGATACCCCACTTTCCCTCAGAGGCCTGACTGGAGGTGCAGTGGAGATACCCCACTTTCCCTCAGAGGCCTGACAGGAGATACCCCACTTTCCCTCAGAGGCCTGACTGGAGGTGCCGCTTTTGCTCTTTGCCATTGGTTCAGTGTCATCACGGACCTGCTTCCAGGTGCAGAGGCAGCTGGGAAATGGAGGCTTTCTTCTGGACAGTTCTGTGACTGAAGGACAAGGAACGGCCGTTAGGGAGCCGTGAAGGCCTGGAGATAACTCAGTGGCAGAGCACTTCAGGTCTTAGATGCGTGAGGCAACCCACCACACTGGAGGACGTTTCAGCACTGTGGTGTCATTCTCTGTCTCTGTCTCTGTCTCTCTCTATGTGAAAACTTAATCCAAAGTAATGAAGCCCTAGCCATGAAAAAAAAATACATGGAATTGCTTTTGGAATTGTGTAAAACATAGTAGACAAGAAGAATGTTGAGGAACATGATAGCTAATATCTAGATTGCTTCAAACAGCCAACCAAACATATACAGATATAGACAGATGGTTGCAGAAATAGTAGTTGAATGCTTAGCAGGGAAGCAATTACAGAAGCCAGACCTTCCACCTTCTGCACCCCATAACGACCCTGGGTCCACACTCCCAGAGGGATAAAGAATAGGAAAGCTATCAGGGGAGGGGATGGGATACTGAGTTCTGGTGGTGGGAATTGTGTGGAGTTGTACCCCTCTTATCCTATGGTTTTTGTCAGTGTTTCCATTTCATAAACAAAAATAAAAAGAAAAGAAATAATAGTTGACTCCTCTGTCTTAAGATAACTACTGTAGCTTATAACAGCGGGATTGGGGATCCAGAACTCTGGTGATGGGAACAGTGCAAAATGGTACATACCCCTGTTACCTTGTAATTTTGTCAGTCAATATTAAATCACTAATTAGAAAAAAAAAGATGTTATGGGATATATAGTCCTTGGAATACTACTTTGCCATCAAAAAGATGATATTGTGTCCTTTGGGACAAAATGGATGGAGCTGGAGGTGATGATGCTTAGTAAAATAAGTCAAGAGAAGAAAGACAGCCACCAGATGGCTTCACTCAGATGTGGAATCTAGAGATCTGATTTGCATGAACTTGCCAAAAAATAAATCCAAACAAAACAGAAGCAAGAAAACTCTTTGTAAGGCTTAAGAGAACTCTGGTGGTTCTCTCTGGGCGGGGAGAGAGGGGGGACACAGAACTCTGGTGGTGGGTGTGGTGTGGAGCTCTAAACTTCAACCTTACGATCTTGTAACAAAGTATTAATGACAAATAAAGAAAAAAGACTCAGCTGTTCTGAAACCCGCTAGTCCCTGCTCCGAGGATACCATGAGGCTGTCTCCATGGGCTGACGACCTCTGGAACAGAAACAGAAGTTACAGGGAGAGTTTTAGGAAAACCGGTTCAACTTTACGTGAGAGGAACATTTCCCAGACGCGGAGCCCTGCAGAGTTTTTGTTGGTTTTGCTTTTAATGCTTTTCCCTTTGCGGTATTAGAGTTTACAGCAGGAGTCGGGCTGTAGCGCAGCAGGTTAAGTGCAGGTGGCGCAAAGCTCAAGGACCGGCGTAAGGATCCCGGTTCGAGCCCCCGGCTCCCCACCTGCAGGGGAGTTGCTTCACAGGCGGTGAAGCAGGTCTGCAGGTGTCTGTCTTTCTCTCCTCCCTCTCTGTCTTCCCCTCCTCTCTCCGTTTCTCTCTGTCCTAAGCAACAACGATGACAACAATAATAACTACAACAATAAAATAACAAGGACAACAAAAGGGAATAAATAAATAAATATTTTTTAAAAAGAGAGTTTATAGCATATGGGACTCCACCACTCCTGAGCTGGTGCTGTACTCCTTGGGTTTTAAAGAGAGGGAGAGATACCACAACACTGCTCCACCATCTGGTGTCTGAGACCTTGAATTGGCAAGTGGCCGCCCTACCAGGTGAGTTATCTCCTGGCCCCTGGTGGGTGCTGGGTAAGCTATCTCCTGGCCTCCACAAGGACAGAGTCTCTTACCGAGCAAGACATGTAAGCAGTTGAGAAGACAGACACCTGGCAGTTGTGTGATGAGGAACTCCTGGTTCCTGATGGACTGTTTTTAAGGACACTGGAGGCCTCTCCTAGCCAGCCTGTGAGTCTTTGAATTAACAACTTTCAGGTTCCCTATTTTCATTTCATTTCATTTATTTATTTAGATTAATAATAGTTTACAAGACTTTAAGTTTACAGTGTAAAGTTCCACACCACATCCACTACCAGAATTCTGTGCCCTTACCCTCTGAATGATAAATACCACAGTGCTCACAAAATCCTAGAATTTTCATGGTCTTTGGGTCAATGTTTAAGACTGGTATTGCCAGGTCATAAGGTCGTTTCACCTTTATTTGTTTAAGGATTCTCCATACTGTCTTCCAAAGGGGCTGCATCAGTTTGTACTCCCACTAGTAAGTAGTGCAAAAGAGTTTATTTCTTTCCACAACCTTGCTAACACCTGTTGTTTTCTGGTTTGTTGATGTCAGCCGAATCTCACAGGTGTGAGATGGGATCTCAGTGGAGCTTTAATCTGCATTTCTGTAATGGTAAGTGAAATGGAGCACTTCCTATGTCTGAGGGCCGTGTGCATCTCTTTTTTAGAAAACTGTCTATTTAGTTCTTTGCTTTTATCTCTTCCTTCCTGTTTGTTTGTTTCTTTCTTTCTTCTGCACAGTGAATCCACTGCTCCTGGTGGCCATTTTTTCTTTGTTTGTTTGTTTTGTTTATTTGATAGGACAGAGAGAAATTGAGAGGGGAAGGAGAGAGAGAGAGAGAGAGAAAGACTCTGTAGTACTTGCTTCATCACTCATGAATCTTCCCCCCTGCAGGTAGGGACCAGCACTTGAATCAGGTCCTTGAACATGGTAATGTGTGTTCTCAACAGGGCACACTACTGTCCAGCCCCTCTTAGGTGCCATATTAAAAAAGAAATACTTGGGTCTAGGTGGTGGCACCCTTGGTTAAATGCACATACTACCAAGTGTAAGGACCCAGGTTCAAGCCCCAGATCCCCACCTGAAGGAAGTCCATTTCACAAGTGGTAAAGCAGATCTGCAGTGAAGGTATCTATGTTTCTCTCCCTCTCTCTATTTCCCTGTCCTCTCTCAATTTCTCTCTGTTCTATCTAGTAAAAATTAGAAAGGAGAGAGAGAAGAAGAAGAAAGAGGAGGAGGAGGAGGAGGAGGGAGGAGGAGGAGGTGAGAGCAAGAGAGGGAGAGGGAAAGAGAGAGAGAGAGAGAAAGAAAGAGAGAGAGAGAGAGACTGTATAAACCAGGAGTTAGAAGAATTAGAATTCTCACTGAAGGTCTGGACACAGCCAGGCTGGGAAGGACCCTGTGTGTGTTTGTGTGCATGTGTGTGTGTGTGTGTGTGTATGTATGTGTGTGTTTGTGTGTGTGTATGTATGTGAGTATTTGTGTGTTTGTGTGTGTGTATGTATGTGAGTATTTGTGTGTTTGTGTGAGTGTGTGTGTGTGTGTGTGTGTGTGTGTGTGTGTGTGTGTGAGTGTGTGACTGATACTGACCTGCAGGCCTTCTGAAGGCACTGAACAGAATAGCTCAGCTTTGGGTCAATTCTCTGCAGGACCAATTCTCTCCAGGTTCATATTTCTATGATCAAAGAAAAAAAGACAAGAAGAAGGAGGAGAAAGAAGGGAGGAGGAGGAATAGGAAGAAGAAGAAGATAAGCAGCAGCAAACAACAAGATAAAAATAAAAGATGTTGAGCTGTCCTCACTTGCAGACAGCATGACGGTGCTCGCAGAAAATCCCGAGGAATTATTCCTAACACTATCAGAGCTAAGAAATGCATATAGCAAGTTTTCTAGGTAGAAATCAACTTACAAAAATCCACTGTGTTTCTGTGCCCTAACAATGAACTATTAGAAAATAGAAAATTTAAAAATGAGTCAATTTAAAGCATCATCAAAAATAAATTCCTTAGAAATAAATTTAGTGGGACTCACCTGCTGGAACACACACATTATGTGTGAGGATCTGGGTTCAAACCTCCGGTCCCCACCCACAGGGAGTGAGAGGAGGGAAACTTCTTGAGCTGTGGAGCAATGCTGCAGGCACCTCTCCTTTTCTCTGTATTCCTCGCCCTCACCTCAATAAAAAAAATAATAATAAGGGAAAAAATGGCCACTGGGAGCAATGTGCAGGCACCAAGTTCACTAATAAGTCTGGTGAAAAATGAAGAAAAGTAAGTTTAGGGTGTAAGTTTAATGGTTGTTCATAGAGACTCTCATGCCTGAGGCTCCAACGCCTCCCTTTAATCCCCTGCACCACCATAAGCCAGAGCTTAGCAGTGGTTTGGTTAAAAAAAAAAATTAGCAGAGTATGTTTAAAATCTGTCCCCGCAGGATGACAGAATCCACACGAGGACGTTAGAGAAGACCTAACCAAACAGAAACACTATCATCATGAATTACAAGGACTAATGGTGTGGTTGTAACTGTGATTCCAATCAAAATCCTACAGGCTTTATTTATTTATTTATTTATTTGCCTCCAGGGTTATTGCTGGGGCTCGGTGCCAGCACCACAAATCCACTGCTCCTGGAGGCCATTTTTTTCCCCTTTTGGTACTCTTGTTGTTTTATCGTTGTTGTGGTTGTTATTATTGTTGCTATTGTTGTTGGATAGGACAGAGAGAAATGGAGAGAGGAAGGGAAGACAGAGAGGAGAAGAGACAGACGCCTGCAGACCTGCTTCACCGCCTGTGAAACAAGCCCCCTGCAGGTGGGGGGCGGGGCTCCAACCTGGATCCTTGTGCTTGGAGCCCTGTGCGCTTAACCCACTGTGCTGCCACCTGACCCCAGGCTGTATTTTTTTCAAAGAGAGGGAGAAG
Organism: Erinaceus europaeus; assembly: GCF_950295315.1. NCBI lineage: Eukaryota > Metazoa > Chordata > Mammalia > Eulipotyphla > Erinaceidae > Erinaceus > Erinaceus europaeus. Next base: position 4,390,954 of record NC_080182.1, on the reverse strand, counting down.
CTGACAATCACAAATTAAAATGTGTAAGAAAAGGAAAAGGTCCTTGGAGGGAACAAAAAAAAAAAAAGAAAGAAAGAAAGAAAGAAAAAGAAAAAAGAAATGAAAAGAAAAATCTTCAAAAACAAGCACAGGGTGAATCTGTTTTCATAAAAGCTGTAGCCATAAAAACAGTGTGGTACTAATATAAGGATAGATGAAAATTTAAATAAAAAAAGAGTAGAAGTCTATGGGCTGGCAAAATAGCTCACTTTGATAGAGCGTCTGCTTTGCCGTGCACAAGACCCGGGTCCTAGCTGGGTCCACACGTCACTGGAGGAAGTTTTGGTGCTGCAGTCTTTCCCTCTCCCCTTCTGAAAAAGTCAGCCACCAGTGCCGAAGCCCCAGCAGTAGCAGCAACATCAACAACAAATTGAAAGAAAGATAAGAAGGAAAAGTATGTCCCTGGTTGACTTTCTGCTAAAGTACTGAGTACTTTGAAGGGCGGAATGCTGCTTTTAAAACACAAAACTACTTGGGTTAGGAGACAATAATAATAATGGTTCTGCAAAAAGACTTTCATGCCTGAGACCCCCAGACTCCAGGTTCAACCCCCATCACCGTCAGCTAGAGCTGAAGAAAGGAAGAAAGAAGAAGAAAGAAAAAGAAAAGCACATAAGTGCTTAAAGAATTAAATATTTTTTTAAATGGAGTTAAACTTAAAAACTTTTAAAAATTATATTTATTTATTGGCTAGAGACAGCCAGAAGTCAAGAGGGGAGGGGGTGATAGAGAGAGAGACAGAGAGACAGAGAGACACCTGCAGCCCTGCTTCACCACTTGCAAAACTTTCCCCCTGCAGGTGGGGACCAGGGGCTCGAACCCGGGTCCTTGTGCACTGTAATATGTGCGCTCAACCAGGTGCGCCACCACCCAGCCCCAGTAATTAATTATTTGTATGGAAGAATAAACAGAACAGCAGCCTTTGGTTTGCTCCATATTAAAAAAAAAAGTTAACTTAAAAAGAAATCATCTAAATATATGACCTGGAAAACTCTGGAAAGTCTAGGAGAAAATAAGAAAAAAAAAATCTTTGCAACAATGGATTAGACAGAGATTTCTTAAATGTAAGACAAAAGCCCCCCCTCCACACACACAAACCTAATAAATTTCACAGCTGCTGTGTGTGAATCACATACTCATGACACCTTTTTAATTAGACCACTTGAGTTTGTTTTCAATGTGAACCTAGGGCCTCACACGTGCTTAGCACCACCCTGGGGCCATTTCTGCCCTTCCTCTTCCCTCCCTCCCTCCCTCCCTTCCTTCCTTCCTTCCTTCCTTCCTCCTCCTCCTCCTTCTTCTTCTCTTTCTTCCTCCCTCCCTCCCTCCCTCCCTCCCTTCCTTCCTTCCTTCCTTCCTTCCTTCCTTCCTTCCTTCCTTCCTTCCTTCCTTTCCTCCTCCTCCTCCTTCTTCCCTTTCTTTCTTTCTTTCTTTCTTTCTTTCTTTCTTTCTTTCCTTTTTCTTTCTTATTGTTGTCACCGTGGCTTCACCACTCCAAGCTGACTGTTAGACAAGTCAGGCACACTCAGGGTGGTATTGTGGCTCTAGGCCGGCTGGCTTTTACCAACAGGGACAGAGCTAGAGAGACAAAGACACCAGAATGCCAAAGCTTCCTTCAGTGTGGTGGGGGCTGGCGCATGACAGAGCAAGTGTGCTGTCCAGGTGAGTTGTCTTTGGTGCTATCCTTCATCTTTTAGAGAAAGAAAAAGGGAGTGACACCAAAGCACATAGCCACCATTCATGGAGTCCCTCAGTGGCATCCCTGATGCTCCCGGGTGGTGGCAGGGCTTGAACCTGGACCCTCAGGTACAGTAACTGCTGCTCTCTCCTGCGTGAGCCAGCCATCTCTAAGCACCTTACTAAGCTTTTTAAAGTCCTTACTGTTTTTGAAACATTCCTTTTAAAAATGCTTATTTACTTATTTATTTGGGCCACCAGGGTTATTGCTGTGAGCCAGTGTCTACAGGAGGACTCCAAAACTCCAGGTGACTATCTTTTCTTTTCTTTGTTTTGTCCCCTATGGGGACTATGAGACATAGAGAAAGAGACACCTGCAACATTGCTTCACAGCTCATGAAGCTTCCCCCACTGCAGGTGGGAGCTAGGGGCTTGAACCCAGATCTTCCTGCGTGATAACGTCTGCACTCTATTCAGTGCACCAGCACCTGCCCCCTCCTCCTGTTCTTCTTTCTTTTTCTTTCATAAACCAGAGCACTGGGACTGAACCTGGGATCTCAGAGCCTCAGGCATGGAAGTCTTTTTTTTTTTTTTATTTTTTATTTTTTTATTTAAGAAAGGATTAATTAACAAAACCATAGGGTAGGAGGGGTACAACTCCACACAATTCCCACCACCCAATCTCCATATCCCACCCCCTCCCCCGATAGCTTTCCCATTCTCTATCCCTCTGGGAGCATGGAGCCAGGGTCATTGAGGGTTGCAGAAGGTAGAAGGTCTGGTTTCTGTAATTGCTTCCTCGCTGAACATGGGCGTTGACTGGTCAGTCCATACTCCCAGTCTGCCTCTCTCTTTCCCTAGTAGGATGGGTCTCTGGGGAAGCTGAGCTCCAGAACACATTGGTGGTGTCTTCAATCCAGGGAAGTCTGGCCGGCATCCTGATGACACCTGGAACCTGGTGACTAAAAAGAGAGTTAACATACAAAGCCAAACAAATTGTTGAGCAATCATGGACCCAAAGCTTGGAAAAGTGGAGAGGAAGTATTAGGGAGGTACTCACTGCAAACTCTAGTATACTTCTGCTTTCTTACTTTGGTACCATACTCCAAACTCAGTCAATTTCTGCTTTGTGTTTCTACTTCTTTTTTTTTTTTTACATGCATAACATTCCCCAGATTCCCATTTAGCAATACAACCCCCACTATTTCATTCATCATTTTTCATGGACCTGTATTCTCCCCACCCACCCACCCACCCCAGAGTCTTTTACTTTGGTGTAATACTCCAATTCCATTTCAGGTTCGACTTGTGTTTTCTTTTCTAATCTTGTTTTTCAACTTCGGCCTGAGAGTGAGATCATCCCATATTCATCCTTCTGTTTCTGACTTATTTCACTCAACATGATTTTTTCAAGGTCCATCCAAGATCGGCTGAAAACGCTGAAGTCACCATTTTTTACAGCTGAGTAGTATTCCATTGTGTATATATACCACAACTTGGTAAGCCACTCATCTGTTGTTGGACACCTGGGTTGCTTCCAGGTTTTGGCTATTACAAATTGTGCTGCCAAGAACATATGTGTACACAGATCTTTTTGGATGGATGTGTTGGGTTCCTTAGGATATATCCCCAGGAGGGGAATTGCAGGGTCATAGGGTAGGTCCATTTCTAGCCTTCTGAGAGTTCTCCAGACTGTTCTCCACAGAGGTTGGACCAATTGACATTCCCACCAGCAGTGCAGGAGGGTTCCTTTGACCCCACACCCTCTCCAGCATTTGCTGCTGTTACCTTTTCTGATGTGTGACATTCTCACAGGAGTGAAGTGATATCTCATTGTTGTCTTGATTTGCATTTCTCTGACAATCAGAGACTTGGAGCATTTTTTCATGTGTTTCTCGGCCTTTTGGATCTCTTCTGTGGTGAATATTCTGTCCAATTCCTCCCCCCATTTTTGGATGGGGTTATTTGTTGTCTTGTTGTTGAGTCTGGTAAGCTCCTTATATATGTTGGTTATTAAACTCTTATCTGATGTATGGCATGTAAAGATCTTCTCCCATTCTGTGAGGGGTCTCTTGATTTGGGTAGTGGTTTCTTTTGCTGTGAAGAAGCTTTTTAATTTGATGTAGTCCCATAGGTTTATACTTGCCTTAGTCTTCCTTGTAATTGGATTCGTTTCATTGAAAATGTCTTTAAAATTTATGCGGAAAAAAGTTCTTCCAATATTTTCCTCTAAGTATCTGATAGTTTCTGGTCTAACATCCAAGTCCTTGATCCACTTGGAATTTACTTTTGTATTTGGTGAAATACAGTGATTCAGCTTCATTCTTCTGCATGTTTCAACCCATTGTTTCCAACACCATTTGTTGAAGAGACTCTGCTTTCCCCATGTAATAGTCTGGGCCCCTTTGTCAAAGATTAGATGTCCATAGGTGTGGGGCCTCATTTCTGGGCTCTCAATTCTATTCCACTGGTCAGTGTGTCTGTTCATGTTCCAGTATCAAGCAGTTTTGATGACAATGGCCCTATAATACAGTTTGAGATCTGGCAGTGTGATGCCTCCGGTTCTGTTCTTTTTTCTCAAGATTGTTTTGGCAATTCTAGGTCTTTTCTGGTTCCAGATAAACATTTGTAGCATTTGTTCTATTCTCCTAAAAAATGTGCTTGGGATCTTGATGGGGATAGCATTAAATTTGTAGATGGCTCTGGGTAATATATTCATTTTGATGATGTTGATTCTTCCAACCCATGAGCATGGAATATCTTTCCACTTCTTTGTGTCTTTTTCAATTTCTTTGAGTAGTGACTCATAATTTTCAGTATACAAGTCTTTCACTTCTTTGGTTAGGTTTATTCCTAGATATTTTATTGTTTTTGTTGCTATAGAAAAAGGAACTGATTTCTGGATTTCAATTTCTTCTAACTTAGTGTTTGCATAGAGGAATGCCACTGACTTTTGAATGTTAATTTTATAGCCTGACACATTACTGTATTGCCTGATGATTTCCAAAAGCTTCTTGCTAGATTCCTTAGGTTTTTCCATGTATACTATCATGTCATCTGCAAATAAGGAGAGTTTGACTTCTTCTCTTCCAATCTGTATGCCTTTAATTCCTTGCTCCTGCCTGATTGCTATGGCAAGAACTTCCAACACTATGTTGAATAGTAATGGTGATAGTGGGCAGCCCTGTCTAGTACCTGATCTGAGGGGAAATGCTTCCAGTTTTTCACCATTGAGTATGATGTTGGCTGTAGGTTTGCTATATATAGACTCCACTATCTTCAGGAATTTTCCATCTATTCCTATTTTTTGTAGTGTTTTATTCATAAAGGGATGTTGTATTTTGTCAAAGGCTTTCTCTGCATCTATTGATATGACCATGTGGTTTTTGGTCTTGCTTTTGTTGATGTGGTGGATCACATTGATTGATTTACGTATATTAAACCAACCTTGCATGCCTGGGATAAACCCCACTTGGTCATGATGGACAATCTTTTTGATATACTGCTGTATCCGGTTGGCTAGAATTTTGTTCAATATTTTCGCATCTATGTTCATCAGAGATATTGGTCTGTAGTTTTCTTTTTTGGTTGTGTCCCTGTCTGCTTTTGGTATCAGGGTGATGTTGGCTTCATAGAAGCTGGCAGGGAGTATTCCAGTGTCTTCAATCTTCTGGAAGACTTTTAAAAGTAGAGGTATTAGTTCTTCTTTGAAAGCTTTGTAGAATTCATTTGTAAAACCATCTGGTCCAGGACTTTTATTTTTGGGAAGATTTTTGATAACTATTTCAATTTCATTAGCTGTGATGGGCCTGTTCATGTTATCCACTTCCTCTTTACTTAGTTTTGGAAGTTGGTAGGTATCTAGGAAATCATTCATTTCTTCCAGGTTCTCTAACTTGGTGGCATATAGTTGTTCATAGAAGCCTCGCATGATATGTTGAATTTCTGCAGTGTCTGTTGTGATATCTCCTCTTTCATTTGCTATCCGATTTATTTGGGTCTTCTCCCTTTTTTGTTTTGTGAGTCTGGCTAAAGGTTTGTCGATTTTGTTTACTCTTTCGAAGAACCAACATTTACTTTCATTGATCTTTTGTATGGTTTTCCTATTCTCAATGTTATTTATTTCTGCCCTAACTTTAGTAATTTCTGTCCTTCTGGTTGCTTTAGGGTTCCTTTGTTGTTCTTCTTCTAGGTCTTTAAGATGTGCAATCAGGCTGTTTATTTGTGCCTTTTCTTGTTTCCTAATGTGTGCTTGTATAGCTATGAACTTCCCTCTTAGGACTGCTTTAGCTGTGTCCCAAATATTTTGATAGCTTGTGTCTTCATTTTCATTGAACTCTCGAAACATTTTGATTTCTTCCTTGATTTCCTCTTTGACCCAGAAGTTGTTAAGAAGTGTACTGTTGAGTTTCCACATTTTGGCACTGTTACTAATCTTTTGTTGATTGTTAAGTGTTAGTTTAATTCCACTGTGGTCTGAGAAGATGCTTGGGATGATTTCAGTGCTCTTGAATAGGCTGATGCTGTCTTTGTGGCCTAACATATGGTCTATCCTTGAGAATGATCCATGTGGATTTGAGTAAAATGTGTATTCCAGTTTCTTGAGATGAATGACTCTGAAAATGTCCAATAGTTCTAGTTTATCTATCTCTTCATTTAGCTCCCTTATGTCTTTACTGATTTTCTTCCTGGATGATCTGTCAAGTTGAGATAGTGGGGTGTTGAAGTCCCCTACTATGATTGTGTTACTGTTAATATATTGCTGTAGCTCTTTCAGTAGAAGTTTGATGTATTTAGATGGCTTCTCATTGGGTGCATAGATATTAATAATTGTTAAGTCCTCTTGATTGACTGATCCTCTGAGCATTAAGTAGTGTCCATTCCTATCTTTTTTAATCTTATGTATTTTAAAGTCTATCATGTCAGATATGAGAATAGCTGTTCCTGCCCTTTTTTGTGGGCCATTGGCTTGAATGATAGTTTTCCATCCTTTCACTTTAAGTCTGTGTTTGTCTTGTTGCGTTAGGTGAGTTTCCTGTAGACAACATATTGTTGGGTTGTGTTTTCTGATCCATCTTCCTACTCTGTGTCTTTTAATAGGTGAATTCAGGCCATTGACATTTATTGATATCAAAGATTGAAGATATTTGAACGCCATTCTTGTAGAGTTTTAGAGTGTTTTGATATATGTTCTATTTGTGGTGGTCTGGTTGTTTATAGGAAACCTTTCAGAACTTCTTTCAAGGCAGGCTTGGTGATGGTTGCTTCCTTCAACTGTTGCTTGTCTGAGAAGGTTTTGATGCTTCCATCTAGTCTGAATGACAATCTAGCAGGATATAGTATTCTTGGCTGAAAGCCTTTCTCATTGAGCACTCGATAGATATCTTGCCATTCTCTTCTGGCCTGTAGTGTTTGTATGGAGAAGTCTGCTGCTAATCTTATGGGTTTTCCTTTGTAGGTGACTCTTTGTTTTTCTCTTGCAGCCTTGAGGATCCTTTCTTTATCCTTATTCCTTTCCAATCTAAGTATGACATGTCTTGGTGTCTTTAGGTCTGGGTTAATTCTGTTTGGGACCCTCTGGGCTTCTTGAATCTTTATGTCTTTGGTGTTGTCTAGACTAGAGAAATTTTCAGCTATTATGGCCTGGAGAACGCTTTCTTCCTCCCCTCCTCTTTCTTCCTCTGGTAAGCCAATAATGCGTATATTGTTTCTTTTGAAGTCATCCCATAGGACTCTGTTGTTGTTTTCAGCATCTCTTAATCTCTTTTTGAGATCTCTTACTTCTTTTTTAGTTGTCTCTAATTCATCCTCAATCTTGCTAATTCTGTCTTCAGCCTCATTGATTCTATTCTCTCTGCCCTCTACTGCTTTCTGGAGTTCATCTATTTTGTTGCCCTGCTCTGATACTGTTTTAGCTTGTTCAGCTAGTTGCCTTCTTAGCTCAGCAATTTCAGCTTTCAGCTCTCTAATAACCATGCGATTATTAGAATTTTCTTCCATATTCTCATTTGTTGTTCCTGCAGTTCTGATTACAATTTTTTCAAATTCTTTACTCACTCCTGTTATTAGTTCCTTAGCTAATGTTTGGATGTTGAACTCGTTGCTTTGTGCTTCGCCCTCTGGAGGACTTTTAGCTGGACTCTTGTCCTGGTTCGAGTCTCCATTATTTTTTCTTGTTGTTTTAACCATTTTATATAAGTTAACAGTTTTTTCAATCCTTGAGTTGGAGTTCAGTGGTGTAAAAGCCTTTTTTTTTCCCCTGTAGGCTATGGTAGCCTGAGGGCTTTTAAACTATCAATAGGCTTCTTGGCTTAATCAATGACTCCTGACCAAGAGATAAAGCAGGGTGTGGCAGAGATAATCCAGTGGTTATGCAAAGAGACTTTCACAGCCCTTCAGCTATGCCACCGAGGTATAGGTCTTCTCCTGAGTTTCCCGGTTAGATCTCTGTGCCCTGGTGTCCCTCCCTGTTGCTGCTCCAGATTCTGAGGGTAGTAGCAATGGAGACTCAGAGTTGTACTTGGTGAGTCTCTGGGGAGTCCTTTCCTCTCTTCAGCTGTCCCCTTGTTGGTGGAGCAGACTGGAGGTGGTGTCTCCACTGACAGACTGTCGAACTGTTAGCAGTCACTTAATCTCTCCTTAGGCCCCTCTCTCCTCTCTGTCACCAGCCACGCGTGTTTGTACTCACGGGTGATTTACTGGGTTTCTGTGGTCATTCTAGTCCTGTCTTGTTTCGGTCCGGGTGGTCTCCTTTGGTATTCCTAGTTGATCCGGGAGAGGAGAGGAGAGGAGAGAAAGCGATCTGCTGCTCGTAGCTCCGCCTCCGGAAGTCGAATCCAGGCATGGAAGTCTTATGCATAAACTGCTTTGTTATCTCCTTATTGTTTGGGGGTTACAAGAGAAATATATTTGTTACTAAAATTCAAAGACTGCTACTCACAGACACCCCCAAGGAATACCTCCGTACATGTGTGGTCTAAACAAAGCAACAACAATTAATAGTCTTTAATAAAAGACTTTTTTTTTTTTTCCCTCCAGGGTTATTGCTGGGCTCGGTGCCTGCACACTGAATCCACCGCTCCTGGAGGCCATTTTTCCCCCTTTTTGTTGCCCTAGTTGTTGCAGCCTCGTTGCAGTTATTATTGCCATTGTTGACGTTGCTTTGTTGTTGGTTAAGACAGAGAGAAATGGAGAGAGGAGGGGAAGACAGAGAGGGGGAGAGAAAGACAGACACCTGCAGACCTGCTTCACCGCCTGTGAAGCGACTCCCCTGCAGGTGGGGAGCCGGGGGCTCGAACCGGGATCCTTACGCCGGTCCCTGTGCTTTGTGCCACTTGCGCTTAACCCACTGCGCCACCGCCCGACCCCCAATAAAAGACTTTCTAACTCTAATACGATGATAATCTGCCTGTTGTCCTGGGGCTCGGTTTTGAAAGAAGGTGTGGATGACACTCCCCTCAGCAGGATGAATACGTCGTATCTGGATCTAGGTAAGTGGTCTATATTTACAGACATCAAAGCGGTTTCCTAGACTGCGACCATTACAAGTTTCTTCCCACGTTCACCTTGTCCCATGCTGGCCTTTCTGCGGCTACAACACCGTGTGGTTTGGGGAAGCACTGCTTTCAATTCAGGCGGCTTCGAGCAAATGATTCATCTGAAAAAGATGATGTTGATTTATATCCACTTCCAGGAGGAGAGTGCCCACCCCTCTGTGGACTTAGCATTAGTGGGTGCTATCACTCCTGTTACTTGGTTCACATCTTTGTGGCCCGTCTGCTAAAGGAAAGATGGCATCTCATTGTTTTTCATGTCCACGTTATCTGATGCCAAAGGAAGGCACGGTTTCTTTTCGTACCCTGGTATTTCTGGTGTGAACTGCCCGTCTTTCTGTTAGGCTGTTGGGTGTTTCCTTATTGATTTTTAGGAGCACTTTGCGTATTGTGCATGTTGGTCGTTGTCTGTTTTGCACAGTGTGCCTTCTCCCCCCTCCAGCCTTGTCTCCCTCTTGAGTTCGTTTATGCAGTTTTTCTCATGCGCAAATTGGGGTCTTTCTGCAGGCCGATGGGTCGATCGTCCCCCTAAGCAGCTTGCTTTCTATGGAATGCTTCTAGAAGTCCATCTTACACTGATTTTAGAAAATAAGAATTTGTCTTTATTTTATTTTATTTTATTTTATTTTACCAGAACACTGCTCAGCTCTGGCTTATGGTAGTGTGGGGCATTGAACCTGAGACTTGAGAGTGCCTCAGGCATAAGAGTCTGTTTGCATAACCATTGTGCTATCTAACCCCACCCAGAACTTGTCTTTATAACCCGAGTATGTAAGGGGTGTCTGTATTTCAATTGTGTGTGTGTGTATGCACATGTGCGAGGTTTTTTTTAAAAATATTTATTTATTATTTATTCCCTTCTGTTGCCCTTGTTGTTTTTAGTTATGATTGGTGTTCTTGCTGTTGGATAGGACAGAGAGAAATGGAGAGAGGAGGGGAAGACAGCGAGGGAGAAAGACAGACACCTGCAGACCTGCTTCACCACTTGTGAAGCGACTCCCCTGCAGGTGGGGAGCCGGGGGCTTGAACTGGGATCCTCACGCCGGTCCTTGCGCTTTGCGCCACGTGCGCTTAATCCGCTGCGCTACCGCCCGACTCCCGCGAGGTTTTTTTTAACTTTTTTTTCTACTTTTAAAAAAATACTTATTTATTTATTTGTTTTCCCTTTTGTTGCCCTTGTTGTTTTATTGTTGTTGTAGTTATTATTGTTGTTGTTATTGATATATTGTTATTGGATAGGACAGAGAGAAATGGAGAGAGGAGGAGAAGACAGAGAGGGGGAGAGAAAGACAGACACCTGCAGACCTGCTTCACCGCCTGCTTCACCGGGGGCTCAACCGGAATCCTTACGCCGGTCCTTGCGCTTTGCGCCACCTGCGCTTAACCCGCTGCGCTACCGCCCACTCCCAGTATTTTAACTCTTATGCTATCTTTGTAATATGCAGGCATTATTATTCTTTAAAAATATTTTATGTATTTATTGGATAGAGACATAGAGAAACTGTTAGGGGAGGGAGTAGCGGAGAGATACAGAGAGAGGGAGAGAGAGACCGAAGCACTGCTTCACTGCTTGTCAAGTTTCCCACCTACAGGTGGGGACCAGGGGCTTGAACCTGGGCCCTTGCATACGGTAATGTCTTGTGGTCTGTGGAGTGTATCACCTCCCAGAGGCCCCCCCCATTCTTTATTTTTTAATTTTTTTAATTTGATAGGACAGAGAGAAATTTAGGGGATGGGGAAATAAGAGGGAGAAAGAGAGACTCCTGAAGCCTTGTCACAGCTTGTGAAGCTCCTGTGTCTGGTGACGTGTGCGCTCTATTGGGTGTGCCACCACCTGGCTCATTACTCCTCCTCTGCCTCCTCTTCTTCTTTTTAAAATTTTTTTTATGATCTTTATTTATTTATTAGATAGAGACAGCCAGAAATCGAGAGGGAAGGGAGTGAGAGAGAGGGAGCACTGCTTCACCACTCATGAAGCTTTCCCCTGCAGGTGGGGACTGGGGGCTGAGACCCAGGTCCTTGTGTGCTGTAACATGTGCGCTCAGCCAGGTGAACTACCACCCAGCCCCCTCTTCTTCTTCTTCTTCTTCTTTTTTTTTCTTTTTCCCTCCAGGGTTATTGCTGGGCTCGGAGCCTGCACCATGAATCCACCGCTCCTAGAGGCCATTTTTCCCCCTTTTTGTTGCCCTAGTTGTTGCAGCCTCGTTGTGGTTATTATTGCCATTGTTGACGTTGCTTTGTTGTTGGATAGGACAGAGAGAAATGGAGAGAGGAGGGGAAGACAGAGAGAGAGGGGAGAGAAAGACAGACACCTGCAGACCTGCTTCACCGCCCGTGAAGCGACTCCCCTGCAGGCGGGGAGCCGGGGGCTCGAACCGGGATCCTTACGCCGGTCCCTGCGCTTTGCGCCACGTGCGCTTAACCCACTGCGCCACCACCTGACTCCCCCTCTTCTTTTTTAATGGGGCCCTAGCAAGTATGAGTACTGCTTATACAGTGCTGCTAAGCAAACTCACTGGCCTAATTTTCTATTTTTTTAAGAGGGAGAGAGAGAGGGAGAGACAGAAAGAGAGGAATGGCAACACAGCAGTGTTCTGCCAGCCACAGAGCACCTTGGATGCTGTCCATGGCGCTCCGTGTGACACTAGGGTCAGACCTCAGATCTCAGACACGGCAGAGATTCTGTTCTGACGGCTGAACTAGCTTCTGGTTCTAAGAATGCTCTGTTGGGTGCTGTGGAGACAGCATCATGGTTCTGCCAAAGATTTGCATGCCTGAGGCTCTGTGGTCCTAGGTTCAATCCCCAGCTCCACCATAAGCCAGAGATGAGCTGGGCTTTGATCTCTCTCTGCGTGTATTTTTCTCTCATTAAAGTATTAAATACATTTTAAAAATATTTTTAACTTAATTTTTTTCCCTCTTGTTGCCCTTGTTGTTTATCGTCATTGTTGTTGTTATTATTGTCGTTGTTGGTTAGGACAGAGAGAAATGGAGAGAGGAGGGGAAGACAGAGAGGGGGAGACAAAGAGAGACATCTGCAGACCTGCTTCACTACCTGTGAAGCGAACCCCCTGCAGGTGGGGAGCCGGGGTTCGAACTGGGATTCTTCAGCTGGTCCTTGCACTTTGCGCCATGCGCGCTTGACCCGCCCAGCTCCCCTAAAATATAAAATATTAAAGAGAGAATACTCTGTTGAATCTTTTGTGTGCCCAAAATGTTATTCATTGTGTTGTAAAGGGTAGGAAGAACCGATGTGTTTTTGAGGGAGTTGGACTGGCAGAAAGCTACCTAGGTCTGTCAAAAAACAATGAAACAAACAACCCCAGAGAGAGATAATAATGGGACATCACCTCTAAGCCTAAATCAGCTCTAACATCTGGAAGGTGCATTCTGAGAACTGACTGCTAGAAGAGATGGGAACTGCAATGTCCACCACAGATGGGGCCAGGGAGATGCGTGGACAGAGACTAGGACCTCAGAGAGCAGCGCCAGGGTGACTAAGCTGGCAGTCCAAGAAACTCACCAAGAGGGGTTGCCCCTCACAAAAGACCACAGCACCCCTTCCCATTAATATGATCTGTCCACAATGGAGCTGGAAGGCAAATGCATGGTGGACAAGAGAGACGTGAAAGTGACAGGTCATGGGATACAGGGTTTCTTTTGAGGGGGTGATAAAAATTCCAAACTCCACCAATATGTTGCTATCCATGACAGACCCCAATCTGCTTCTCTGTGTTTTCAATGAGTACCAATACTTCATTCCTTTTTCATGACCAAGTAATAATCCATCGTGTGGCTGAATCTACCCCCTTTTGTTCATCCACTCATCCACCGTTTGGCATGTGGGTTGTTGTTTTTTTAATATTTATTTTACTTATTCCCTTTTGTTGCCCTTGTTTTATTGTTGTAGTTATTATTGTTGTTGGATAGGACAGAGATAAATGGAGAGAGGAGGGGAAGACAGAGAGGAGGAGAGAAAGATAAGACACCTGCAGACCTGCTTCACCGCTTGTGAAGCGACTCCCCTGCAGGTGGGGAGCCGGGGACTTGAACCGGGATCCTTACATCGGTCCTTATGCTTTGCGCCACCTGCACTTAACCTGCTGCGCTACAGCTTGACTCCCACGTGGGTTGTTTTTACTCTTGGCTATCCGGAACTATGCTACTTTACAGATCAGTGCTTGGGACTGGATGTGGTGCACCTGGTGGAGAGCACGTGTCACGGTGCCCAAGGACCTGCATTCTGGTCTCCAGTCCCCACCTGCAGAGGCGAAGGAAACTTCATAGGTGGAAGCCATGCAGCAGGTGTCTCTTTCTCCCTTCCATCTCAATTGCTCTCTGTCTCTATCCAATAAATAAAAAAATACAATTTAAAGAGAGAGAGAAAGATTAGTGTGCAGCTGTTGATGTGAATATGTGGTTTTGCTTCTCCTGGGCATGTCCCCAGCAGTGGTGGTACTGGGTCACATGGGTATTATCCCTGTCTGCTATGGCCCATTGTTCCTGAGCTGTATTGTGGGCTAGCTTCCTTGTCTGATCTCTCTTTTCCCAGATGCAAGCTGATATGTGTTTCCTCTCCTCTATGGTCAGGGGGTGAGCTTAGACTTCTCTCCTGGGGCAGTGACTACAGTGTTGGACTGTCAAGTATGAGGTCCTGGGTTCAAGCCCCAGTATCACAAGTGACCCATTGATGTTGTTTTCTCTCTTTCTCTTTCTTGTGCTAGTACATAGAAGTGATTATAAATTCATTTTGGGGTAGCCAGGAGGTAGTATAGTGGCTAAGGCACTGGAATCTCAAGCATGAGGTCCTGAGTTCAATCTCTAGCGTCTCACGTGCCAGAGTGGGGCTTTGATTGAGAGGGAGGGAGTGGTAGAGAGGGCCAGAGAAAGACAGACACCTGCAGACCCTGCAGGTGAGTCCTTGAGCACGGTAATGCGTGTGCTCAGCCAGGTGACCTACCTCCTGCCCCCTGCAAATCTCTTTTGCATGGAAGCCACATGTGCCCTGACTTGCCTCTCTCACAGTACTATTGGCGTCTGTTTTCACAGACATGTCCTACTCCAGTGTGTACTCACACCTTCCTCCTTCCCCCTGTGAACAGGGTGTCACCAGGTGTGCTGTCTGTGGTCAGGGGCTTCCAGCTGGGGCTGCTGAGAACCTGATACCGAGCTGTGTCCCGTCTCAGTGGCGATGTTGTCCACATCATGTTCTGGCACACTGCCTTTGGTGCCACCCACAGCCCTGGAGCCTCTTTGTTCTGCCTCCCCAGCAGGACCTGACAATGGGGACCTACTGGGGTGGGCGCCGGGAAACACCCACCTCCAGGCCTTTGCTGGCTGTTGGAGTCCTCTTCCGGCTCTCACCCACAAGCCTCAACTTGGGGCTTGTCTCTTGCCTCCAGAGCCAGAGTGGAGGGCGGAACCCAGCTCTGCACGGCTGTCTCTCTGTCTCTGTGCTCCTACCTGTCTCTGTCTCTTTGTTTCCACTTCTCTCTGTGACTGTATCTTTGTTCCTCCTCCTTCTCCTCCTTCATCTCTCTCTTTCTTTATTGGTCTTTCTTTATGTCACTCTGTCTCTTCAGCTGCTTCTCTGCCTCTCAGCCTCTGTCTCTGTTTCTGTCTTTCGGTCAGCTGTGACCTCTCGGCTGCTTTCTCTGTTTTGTAGTCTTTCTGTCTGTTTCTCAGTCTCTGGCTCTCTCTCTCTCTTCTTGTCTTCCTATCAGTCCCGGTCTCCGTCTGTCTGTCTCCACCATCCTCAGTCTTTGTCTCAGTCTCTTTCTCTCTCTCTCTGACTTGTTCCCTTTTGCCCTGAAGAAGAGGAGCTTACCATAGTTAAGCTGGGCACCGAAGGTGGCTGAGAGGTGGCTAGGGCCTAAGGATGGGGCTTTGAAGCCAGCTGACCTGAATCCTCAAATTGAGCAGAGGGGGGACCAGGGGGGTTGCTCCCTTCAGATGCAGATGCAAAACTGTGGGCTGGGGTGCTCTCAGTACTCCTGGGGGGCTGGGGGGAGGGATGAAAGTTACTGTGAACTTAACCCCTTCAGCACAGGCAACCAACCCCCATCTACTTGCTGACTGAGTTTAGTTTACTGACTGAGGATGGAGGTGTGAGGATTCCTGCCCCCCTGCCCCCCTCGCCACACCCACACCTCCCTGTGGCCTTGAGGTTGCTGCTCTGGTTACCTCCCTGCTCTTGGTGACCCCCCACCCCCACCCCTCCTGGCCACTTCTGCCCACAAGGTAGTAGAGGACCCCCCCAACAGGCACACTGAGGGTCCAGGGAGTGGGCTCAGCCCTGTGTTTGATCCCCAGCACCATGTGAGAACAGCCAAGACTAAGCAACAGAGCACTGTAAGCTGTGGATTTTCTCTCATAAAATAAATCCTATCAAATGAAATGTAAATCATAGGGAGTCGGGCGGTAGTGCAGCGAGTTAAGTGCATGTGGCACAAAGCACAAGGACCAGCGTAAGGATCCTGGTTCGAGCCCCCAGCTCTCCGTCTGCAGGGAGGTCACTTCACAGGCAGTGAAGCAGGTCTGCAGATGTCTGTCTTTCTCTCCCTCTCTCTGTCTTCCCCTCCTCTCTCCATTTCTCTCTGTCCTATCCAACAACAAATAACATCAACAATAACAATAACCACAACAAGGCTACAACAACAAGGGCAACAAAAGGGGAAAAAATGGCCTCCAGGAGCAGTGGACTCATGGTGCAGGCACTGAGCCCCAGCAATAACCCTGGAGGCGAAGAAAAAAAAAAGGGAGTCGGGTGGTAGCTCAGTGGGTTAAGCGCAGGTGGTGCAAAGCCCAAGAATCGGCGTAAGGATCCTGGTTCGAGCCCCTGGCTCCCCACCTGCAGGAGAGTCGCTTCACAGGTGGTGAAGCAGGTCTGCAGGTGTCTATCTTTCTCTCCCCTTCTCTGTCTTCCCCTCCTCTCTCCATTTCTCTCTGTCCTATCCAACAACAACAACATCAATAACAACAACAATAACTATAACAATAAGACAAGAGCAACAAAAGGGAATAAATAAATAAATATTAAGAAAATGTAAATCACAGCTGGCTCTGAGGTAGAGCCCGTGTCTGGAAAGCACCTGGGTGTCTGTCCCTGGGCATAACCCTCAGCCTCACAGTGAAGACGCAGATTGAACCTACTGCACTCAGGTGATGCCCGACAGCTTTAACCAGTTTAATAACCAACATGTTCATTTTCGTGTGATTCAGAAAGTAGAAAACTGGCCCAGTGAACCCAGTGTGACACAAGTTACCTCTTAGAAGCACTTTGGTTGGGCTGGGGAGACAGCATAATGGTCATGCAAAAAGACTTTCATGCCTGAACTTCTAAGGCCCCAGGTTCAGTCCCCAGCACCACCAGAAGCCAGAGTTGATCAGTGTTCTGGTGACTTCCTCCTTCTCTGTCCATCTGTCTCTATCTATCTATCTGCCTATCTATATCTATATATTGCTTTGGTTTATAAAGACATGCATTTATTTAAACAAAACAAAACAAACAAATAAAGGCCAGGGAGGTGACTGGGTTTGATTCCTGACATCACATAGAGAAGAAAGAAAGAGATAAGGAAAAAAAAGGGGGGGGGGGGGAGGAAGGAGGGCTGGAGAAAGAGTTCACTCGGACAGGACACTGCTTTGTCATGCCTGCGGCCCAGGTTAGGGCCCAGTCCCACTGCACTGAAGGAAGCTTTGGCACTGTGGTCTCTTTCACTCAGTCTCTCCACCTCCTCTATTTGAGGAGGAGGAGAAAAATAGCCCAGGAAGCAGAGACCGGGCAAAAGCCTCTGAAGATGGAAATGGCCATGACAAGTGCTGGGGGCACCTGCACACCTGGGCCGCCTCTTCCTGGTCAGTGGAGGGCCTGTCTTCTCTAGGACATGTTCTTGCAAGCCAACCTCTGCAGACGTCCCCTCTGTCTAGTATTGCTCTGATGAATCTGTTGTTGTTAAGATTGTTAGTCATCTATTTTTCCACATTTGGACTTTGAATCCATCTGGATTTTATTTAGACATATAAGGGGGCATACATTTTTATCTCCTTCCAGATGGATGTTCACTTGTGCCAGTGCCATTTATTTCACAGTCGGCCCCTCTCCTACTGAATTGCAATACCACCTTTGTCATATATTACGTTCTCATATATGCTGGCATCTATTTTTGGATTCTCTATTCTTTTCCATTGTCTATTCCTTTGCCAATGCCATATTGATTTGATTAGAGTGGCCTTATAGTATGTTCTTATTTCCGGTAAGACCCAAGCCCTAGTTATTCTTTTTCCAATTTTCCTTGGTTATTCTTGGGCATTTATTCTGCCACATCATTTCTGAGGTCATTTTATCTAGTTTTTTTTTTTTTAATCATCATGTTGGTATTCTAATATGAGTTACATTACATTTATACAGAAAGTATGGGAGAATTGACATTTTTATGGTACTAAGTTTTCCTTTCCAAGAATATGGCATGGTGTGCTCTTTCCCAGATCTTATTTTTACATCTTCCAGAAGATTTAGTTCCACTTATGTCTCTCCATTGTGACTTCACAGGCTTCACATCCATAAACAATATGCAGTATTGTTTCATGTTTAACATTCTGCCGAAACATCATGTGCCTTCAATCTATCCACATTATCCCTACGAGGTAACTACTCCTAGGCATTCCATCTAAAGCCGGCCCCTCTCTCTGTTAATTCATCATCCTTGAGATGAGCTATCTTGTGTCTAAAGCTATCTCTTTGTTTACAAAGAGTGCCCTGTGAACATCTCTGTGCTCAGATATGACTGTTCTCCTCAAGCCCACAAGCCTTGCCAGGTTGTTTGGCCTTTGTAACTTCCCTTCAGTGGGTGTCACCAAGTGACTCTGCAAAATTCCCGAAGCCATTCACACTCCTACCAACAGGAAAGACTTCTTGCTCCCTGTGTTCTAGCCAGCGATGCAAACTTCCCCCCCTGGAGTCTCTTCTTGGCAAACTTCTCCATTTCTTTTCTTTTTTCTTTTATAATTTTGTTTAATTTTTTATTATAATTTATTTCCCCTTTTGTTACCCTTGTTTTATTGTTGTAGTTATTGTTGTTGTTGTTAATGTTGTTGTTAATGTTGGATAGGACAGAGAGAAATGGAGAGAGGAGGGGAAGACAGAGAGGAGGAGGAGAGAGAGAGAGAGAGAGACAGAGACACCTGCAGACCTGCTTCACGGCCTGTGAAGTGACTTCCCTGCAGGTGGGGAGCCAGGGGCTCGAACGGGGATCCTTAAACCAGTCCTTGTGCTTTGTGCTACATGCGCTTAAACTGCTGTGCCACCACCCGACCCTCACTTCTCCATTTCTTAGGCTAAAAATCAGTCTATTGGGCTGATGGTGGGGAGCAGCTGGTGGAATGCACACATCACCATGCTCCAGGACCTGAGTTCGAGCTGCTCTCTCCACCTGTAGGGGGAGCTCCATGAGTGGTAAAGCGACTCTGCAATGGTCTCTCTCCCCTCTACCCCCCAACTTCAACCTCTGTTATATCTAACGAGAAAAAAAAAAAAAGGAAAATTGGCCGCCAGGAACGGTAGCTTCACTGTACAGGCACCAAGCCCCAGAGATAACCCTGGTGGAAGCAAAGAAATAAGGTAAGGGGGCCGGGTGGTGGCGCACCTGGCTGAGCACACGTGTTACAGTGCACAAGGACCCGGGTTTGAGCCCCCAGTCCCCACCTGCAGGGGGAAAGCTTCACAAGGGGGTGAAGCAGTGCTGCAGATTTCTCTCTGTCTCTTTCTCTCTCTCTCTCCCCCTTCCTCTCAATTTCTAGCTGTCTCTATTCAATAAATAAAGATTAAAAAAAGAAATAAGGTAAAGTAATAACATTCATTTTCTTTTTTTAAAAAATATTTATTTATTTATTTATTTATTTATTTATTCCGTTTTGTTGCCCTTGTTGTTTTATTGTTGTAGTTATTATTGATGTCGTTGTTGTTGGCTAGGACAGAGAGAAATCAAGAGGAGGGGAAGACAGAAAAGGGGAGAGAGAGACAGACACCTGCAGACCTGCTTCACCACCTGTGAAGCGACTCCCCTGCAGGTGGGGAGCCGGGGGCTCCAACCAGGATCCTTAAGCCGGTCCTTGCGCTTTGCGCCACGTGAGCCTGACCCGCTGCACTGCCGCTGGACTCCCAATAACATTTATTTTCATAAAAATATTGCTTTGATTTTTTAATCATTTTGTATGACATTTATGTCTGTCTGCCTATCACCTGTCTGTTCATCCATCCCTCTGCCCTTCTAGTACAGCCGTATTATCTCCACAGCCAGTGAGGCACACACAGTGCAAGGTCTTTCTCTTGTCCCCATCCTCAGCCACCAGACCTATGCCCAACCACTGCTGGCAGTTTCTATTGGTTTCCAGTCCGGAAAATTCTATAAACACATAAGGTAATACGTGTGGATCTCTCCTGATTCTCATTTGTAATTGAATTGTAGCACAGGACACTTGGCCTACCTCGTGGTCACTCATGTCCATACAGGAAGAGATGACTTGTTTTCTTCTTCTCTGATTCCACTATTTGGCCATCTGACAACACTTTCAACAGCCTCTCCTAGATGAGCATCTTTTGTTTCCAGTCGTTTGCTGTGATGCACAAGGCTGAGTGACTTTCCTTATAAATTTCACAAGTGCAAGAGCAAGTCTATCAGATAAAACCCTAGAAATGAAATTCTTGGCTCAAAGAATAGATGTATTTGCAAATTTGATAGTGTCACATTGTCCCTCCCATATGAGAGTGCAAACGTGGACACTCCTCCCCATTGTCTGTCCCCCTCAGCCCCCACCCCTCTTGAAGCTCAGTCTGTAAACAAAATGTTTGACATTTGCAACCACAGCTGGTTTAAGTGGTCCCTCCATTTGTTGTATCATTTGTCTCTAGACAGGCTTAGTGTAGCATCATTTACATACCACGAGTTTATTCATGGCAACAATTTGATGAAATTAAGTACATTTACGGAGTTACAACCAACACCACAATTCCATTTTATTTTATTTGTTTTAATTTCTTTATAGGGGGGAATTAATGGATCTCAGTCGACAATAAAATACAATAGTTTGTGCATGCATAACATTTCCCAGTTTTCCACTTAACAGTTCAACCTCCACCAGGTCCTCCTCCCCCATCATTTATTTTTTAACATGAGAGAAATATAGACAGAGTGACACAGAGAGAGGGAGACCAGGGCAGCACACCAGCAGAGGCAGTGTCAGGGATCAAACCCAGGGTCTCAAGTATGCAAGGAATGTACTCTACCTACTGAGCTACCAACCTGCCTGCCAAAATCTTAGAGGAGCAAAGGCAAGAGAGAAAGAGTTTCACATGAGAAAGAGAGAAGCCAGAGTACTCCTCTGGGACACTGTGTGTCAGGGTCAAAGGAGGAGGCTCAGGCAGGCACGTGCTTTCATGCTCCACCAGCTGAGTTATTCCCTCACTCTGTTTCCTTTTTTTTTTTTTCTTTTCTTTAGGGTTTAGGCCCATTGCCTATTTTCTTGAAAGTATTTTTTTCTTATTGACTTGTCAGCACTCTTTACATATTATGCTCCCAGAACAGGACCAGCACTTCTCTTCCTATAAGGACTGTGTACTTCTAATTCACTTGCAGAGGCTGGGAAGGACAGCATCTCCTCCTGTCCCCTCGCCTCCACCATTCTGAGTGTCCTGGGAACAGTGACCATGTCTGAGTTCCTACAAATTAGCTGGGACTAAGAGCTGTGAATATACATTGTTCCCCCGACAGTGATGGCATGCGTACCTGGGTATGTCACGTCTTCCTGGGGCCCAGGACCATTGGCCGCACTGTTTCTGCACAACTCTGTCCAGCTGCAACCCCAAATAGTGTAGCCCAGAACATTATTTTAAAGGGTGGATTAATTATTAACTAACAAACTACCAAGTGGTTTACCACCCACAGGGAGAGAGATTGGAAGTTCCACTGCAGAAGACAGAGAAGGAAGGCCTAGGAGTCACCTTGGGATCTGTAGCAGGGGGGTGGGGACCCCAGTACATGGGGCGGGGGCATGTCTGCAGAGACTAGAGAGACAGAGTCTCAGCCTGACTTTCAAGCCATCACCATGCAGGAATGTGGGCCCAGGAGAGCCGGCCTGCCTCCCCATCTTTTCCAGGGAAACTGGAGATGAGTGTCTGTATATGGCGTCTCCCCCATCTTACCCCCACCACACACACACACACACACACACACACACACTGCTGGCACACAGTCGTGATTGTCTGGGCTCTGGAGACCTGGCCTGCCAGTGTTCAAAGCCTGGATTACAAAACTCTTTTGGTCTTCTAGGAGGTGTGGCCATGGAGGAAGGGCAGACAGAACAGACTCTCCCAAAACAACAAATATCTACAACTATTGATCTTAACAAACTTCACCAACTACAGCTGAGACATCTGCAGAAGCACCGCAGCCTTGGGTGGAAAGCAGATTTAATAGTTCCAGTTCTCCGGCTGCCTAGATCACAGCTCTGAGTAAATACAATTTCTTTAGCCTAAGTATTTAATGTCTCAGATTTGTAAGATGATGAGATCCTGACACTGGGCTTAAATGATTTAAGCAGCACTAAGAATGTATTTGTAATTTTATATATACATTTTATTCTTAACGAGTAAGAGATACTAAGAGAAAGACCATAACACTGCTCAGCTTTATGGTGGTACTGGAAATTGAACCCGGGACTTTGGAGCATCAGGCATGAAAGTGTTTTGCATATTTGCATATTACTGTGTTGTCTCCCCAGCATATATATATATATATATATATATATATTTTTTTTTTTTTTTTTTTTTTTTTTAAGTACTAAGTTACGTACAACCTTAGGCCAGATAGATCAAAACCATCTGGCCCTGTCAGTACCTAAGATGATTTTATTAGACATTCTTAAATGTCATAAAGCAAAGTGAGGTCAAGTATATCATGGTAAATCCTAACCACTGGATTTTCAAAGAAAAGCAAGCTCCCAATTAACTATTGTGTGGTCCAGGAAGTGGCGCAGTGGCTAAAGCACTAGACTCTCAAGCATGAGGACCTGAGTTCAATCCCTGGCAGCACATGTGCCAATGATGTCTGGTTCTTTCTCTCTCTCTCTCCCTCTCCCTCTCTCTCTCTCTCTCTCCCCTATCTTTCTCGTAAACAAACAAATAAATAAAATAATAAAAAATACTATTAACTATTGCTATTTTAAACTCTTTCTAAGACTACAAAGAACTCTTCCCATTTTCTTTAAGATTCATTTTTCTTCTAGCCCTGGAGTCTGTGCTGGTACTTCCTGATGACTCTTCTCTCTGAGTCGACCCTCACCCTGTTACGCTGTCTCTGTTGACCTCGGCTAAATCAGCGCCACCAGTGTCACCAGGCCACGTCATGTTGCTACTGACTTGCTACTGAGGCTTGTCTCCAGTGAAGCCAAGCCTGAGATGTCAACCTCCTAGCTCCTCTAAGCGGGTGAGGTTTTCTCTAACACATAGTACCACCTAGTTTCATTTCTCTCTCTCTTTCTTTCTCTCTCTCTTTCTTTCTTTCTTTTTCTTGTGGTGGAGGTTAATGGTTTACAGTCAACAGTAAAATACAGTAGTTTGAACATGTGTAACATTTCTCAGTTTTCCACAGAACAATTCAACCCCCTCTAGGCCATCCTCGTTGGTATGTTTCCTAACATGGTTACAGATACAGGCCTAGGGTACTAGGTACACATGTACATATGCCCACAAGCCAGGGGCAATTCTGTACCTCAAAGGAAACGTGCGTAATAGCCCTCTGTGATTAGACTTAGACCTAACAAGCCTGGCATTCTAGCAGCATGGGCTAAAGAAGGCATCATAAATTCTGTACTTACAGACTTACTACTTAAGCCTAGACACCCTCCTCTCCTGCCCTTTATTTCACTTCACTTCCCTTAATCGCTCTGTCTACACAATTAAATATACAAAAGGTAGTAAGAAATATTCTTCCATCTTTTTAGAATCTTTTCTGATAGAGCATCTTGGCCAAGAGATATACTGGCAAAAGCTACATATCGTTTAAAGGACAGTTACTGTCCCTACGACAACCTTTGTTAGAATCATCAGACAAGTAAACACAGAAAAACTCGAGGCTAATAAAGACGCCACTAAAGCCCTAGATCTATTTGGTCCCTAACTGAAAGCCAGTTTCCATAAACCTAATACTGATTTGAATGCAACAAAGGACCCCCAACACTTTAACAACTGGGAGAAAGCCTAAGCTTGTCAGATAAAGATGTGACGACAAGAACTAGATAAAGGACAAGAGACTGGCTGACCTAATGATGGCCTATTTGGTGGCCACTATCAGGCCATCCCATCACCTGGGGTCCAAGACAGGGAACCCTTGGATTCCCCCATAGATAATATCAGCCTAGACCTCTGATAGATGCCTCTCTCTACCATTGCTGGTCACACCCATTGGGAACATCGTCAGAAGCCCGTTTGTAGGCTTCTTCAAGACCATACCCTCACTATGAACTAGCAAAGGAGGGACTGGCCCCCTCTCTGAAGGGAGTCTGGGTCGTCCACTCTGCTACTCGAGGAGGACTAGCTCAGAAATGAGTGCAGCCTAGAATGTCCCCAGCTGTGACTACAGACTTGAGCTCAGTCTGACAGGGACTCAAAGGTTGTACAGGCCCCTGTGCTAAATATGAATGGGTAAGGTTCCTGGGTCACATCAACATGGTAAAGTCAACTGCATATATGCGTCTTCTTCAAGTTTGCCAGCCACTCTGTCCCCTAACCCTGCTACCTAGTTCTACTCTCAACTCTGACACTATCTTCTCAGACAGTATTTCTCAAGCAAAAATTATTAAGACATAGACTCCTAGGAACATTCCTAAAATAGACTCCCTAGCTTCCTTCCACCCTAAAGTCTCTATTCTTACTTTATGGTTCCTGTACATTTTGTCCAGCTTTCCATCTTACTGCACGTCAGCCACCAAGCTGCAGATGCTACGATGATTCCATCCTGACTTCCCTGGGCAGACAGCCTCACCAATGCTTCCTGGAACATCCCCTCCCCAGACCCCTACCCCACTAGGGAAAGATAGAAACAGGTTGGGGGTGTGGATCCACCTGCCAGTGTCCATGTCCAGTGGAGAAGCAATTACAGAAACCAGACTTGCCACCTCCTGCATCCCCCCAAAAGGTTTTAGCTCATACTCCCAGGGAGGTAAAAAATAGGGAAGCAGGGGGTAGATAGCATAGTGGTTATGCAAAGAACTCTCACGCCTGAGGTTCCAGAGTCCCAGGTTCAATCCCATGCACCCCCATTAGCCATAGCTGAATAACGCTCTGGTTAAAAAAAGAAAAAGAAACTACTGACTCTTCCCTAGAAAGGGCTTACTTTGGGAGTCAGGCGGTAGTGCAGCGGGTTAAGCGCATGTGGCACAAAGCGCAAGGACCAGCATAAGGATCCCGGTTCGAGCCCCCAGCTCCCCACCTGCAGGGGAGTCACTTCACAGGCAGTGAAGCAGGTCTGCAGGTGTCTATCTTTCTCTCCCCCTCTCTGTCTTCCTCTACTCTCTCCATTTCTCACTGTCCTATCTAACAATGATGATATCAATAACAACAACAATAACTACAACACCAATGAAAAACAACAAGGGCAACAAAAGGGAACATAAATAAATAAATAAATAAATATTTAAAAATTTTTTAAAAATAGGGAAGCTTCCAATGAAGAGATGGGACATGGAACTCTGGTGGTGGGAACTGCTTGGAATTACACCCCATTACAATTATACCCCTTACAATCTTGTAAATCAATATCAAATAACTAATAAAAAATAAAACATTTAAAACAAACAAACAAAGCAAAAGTCTTTTAAAGTATACATGCTGGGGGAGGGGGTTAGGGAGAGAGCACAGCAGTCAAGCACAAGACTTGCATGCCACAGGCTCTGGAGGCCCCAGGTTCAAACCCTGGCAGTATCATTTATCATAGCTCAGTAGGCTCCGGTCTCACTCCTGCTCATAAAAATACACATATCTGGGAGTCGGGCAGTAGCGCAGCGGGTTAAGCGCAGGTGGCGCCAAACACAAGGACCGGCGAAAGGATCCTGGTTTGAGCCCCCGGCTCCCTACCTGCAGGGCGGTCGCTTCACAGGCGGTGAAGCAGGTCTGCAGGTGTCTGTCTTTCTCTCCCCCTCTCTGTCTTCCCCTCCTCTCTCCATTTCTCTCTGTCCTATCCAACAACAGTGACATCGATAATAACTACAACAATAAAACAACAAGGGCAACAAAAATGCACATAGCCTTTAAAAACCAAACACCTTAAGAATAAACTCAGTGAGTCAGCAGGTAGTGCGGCAGGCAAATGGTTGGACTTTGAAGCCTGACGTCCCAGGCTTGATCCACAGCCTCGCATGTGCCACAGTCTGGCTTTCTCTCTCTTTCTCTCCCCACATCTCATCAATAAACAAAGCTTAAAACAACAACAGTAAGTGATTGTCATCCAAGTGGTGTGAGGTGTGCGACAGAGGCTCAGAGGAGGACAGCGACTTGTTCAGGGTGACCCAGGAAGGATGAGCATGTGTCCACCTGTGTGTGCTGGGGGCAACTCCCACCTGAGAACTTGAGCAACCCAACAAGTCCCCTCCCAGCAGGGAACTAGACAAGCACATTCTTGGAGCTCCTGGGCAAGGGACACCCCCTCCTCCGCCAGCCGAAGCCCCTGGGCAGAATGAGGTCAGCCTGATTCACCCCTGGCATCTTGGAGATGGGCAGACGTCACATTCCCACCTGGAAACCCCTCCTGGCCTGCAATCCTTTGCTGTTCCTGCCCCACACAGCAATTAATCACCGCTGCTTCCTGACATCTCGGCTGTAATTATCTTGTATTATGAGTGAAGTCTCGCCCGGTGGCCTGGGCCTCCCCAGAGAGGACTTGGCTCCCTCAGAGCTCCCGGTGAGAGTATGCTTGGCCCCACTGAGTGCACAGCTCAGGGGTCTTCTTGGTGTTGTCTCCTCTGTCCCAGCCCTCTGGGAACTTGCAGGCTGGGGCCGGAGGATGGAGCCAGACACCCCAGGGATAGAGCAAAATCCAGGGGAATTGGGGTGTTATAAGGATTAATGGCCACGGCAAGGTGCAAGGCTGGTCCACACACTCTTGTGCGAATTTACTGTTTCCCCAAGAATTGTGACAGTTGCCACCCAGTTAGACAAGACTCCAGCAACTGGGCTCCTGCGAAGGACAAAACACCCCTCCCAGAGGGGTCTTACCAGGGGGGTGAGGCAGGGGTTGAGCAAATAGAGACACAAAACCCTTTCACATTGTGCAGAGTACCCTTCAAAAAACATGGCATATGGGCCAGGGCCATAGCTCAGAACTTGCAAGCCAGAGATTCCAGATTCAATCCCAAACACTGAGGGATCTCTCTCCGTAACGCTAAGTAAATAAACATTATGAAATTTTCAGCCTTGGAAGTGGCGCAGTGTTGGATTCTTAAGCATGAGATACCGAGTTTGATCCCTGGAATCACACCTGCCAGTGTAATGCTCTGGTTCTCTCCCTCTTCCTCTCTTTAATAAATGAATAAAATATCTTAAAAAACGCACAAAGGCTGTGGCCTTGGGGTGGGGCAGGGAGGGCAGGGAGGAGCCAGGACTAAGCCACCAGCAGCCACTATCACACAGGTGGCCTTTTATTCTAAACCCAGTGAGTGGATCCATTGGTAGAAACCATTTCTTGGGGTCCATGGTGGTGGCGCACCTGGTTAAGTGCTCACATCACAGACCACAAGGACCCAGGTTCAAGCCCCTGGTCTCCACTTGCAGGGGAAAGCTTCACAAGCCGTGAAGCAGGGCTGCAGATGTCTCTCTATTTCCCTTCCCTCTCAATTTCTCTGTGTCTACCCAATAATGATTAAATTAAAAAAATATTTTTAAAAAGAATTAAAAAAAAAAAAACAAACTATTTTTTGTGACCATCTAAACCCAGCTGGCCTTTGACAGCTCGGCCCTACTTGTAATTTCTGGCCGTCTGTCTGTCCTGCATTTCCAAAAACTCTCCTGGGGACACAGCCACAAAGCAAAGCCCTAGCTTCTGGAGAGGCCCGCACAGCCGAGCGACCCCGGCCCAGCTTGTGCGTCCCCGAGGCCCCGCCCGCGGCCGCCAGGTGGCGCTGTGCACCTGCGCGCGGGCCGCCACCGGGGTGGCGGGGCCGGGCCGGGGGAGGGGCGAGCGCGCGGGGGCGGGGCCGCGTGGCAGGTTGTGTGACTTTGGGTTTGACCTGCCTGGAGATGAGCTAATCCCGCCGTGTAATAGACTGGGGGAGATAGGGGAAATGGCTGCGCGCTATCTGCGTCGCCATGGGGACCATCGCGCGGCGGGCGCGGGCGGGGGCGCGGGCGGGGCCTGGAAAGATACAGCCTTTGTCGGCGGCGCGTGTCACTCACGGCGGGGACCTCGGCGGAGCCTCCCGGACTGCGGGCCGGGAGCTCCGGGTGTCCCCAAACTCCTCGGAAGACCCCACTTCTCCCTTCCACCGCGGCTTCCCTTCCCCAGAACTCGTCGCCCCCACCCCACCCCCAGTCACCTCGCTCCTTTCCGTGGGGGGGCAGCCCGTCTCCCGCACAACACGCCCTCCAGCTGGAGAGGCTTTCTCCGGGGCGCTCAGAAGTGAGTCCACACGTCCACACCCGCTGGCCCGCACACAGGCCCCTGGGCGCTGTGGACAGGCGCCCCCGCAGGTCCCAGCCCGGGGCCCCCCACTCTCCAGGCGGCCACTCGTGAGCTCGGCTGCACGGACTTGCACGACCCCCGCCCGCAAACACCCAGGAGCCAGCTGGGACCCGCAGGCTCACACGCGGCGCCAAGGTGACCGACCACCCCCCGTGGCCGTGACCTCCGCCCGCGGTGCGCCCCGCCACCGCTCCGTCCAGGGCGCACACGTCGAGGATGCACAGGGCTTGCACGCCCGCTGCTCCCCGCCGCGGATGACACACTGCCCGCTCTCCCCCGCAGCCTCCCGCCGCCCAGGTGTTCCCGCACGCGCGCCCAGAACGCAGGTGCCGGGGCTCACGGGCACCGCCCGAGCACACACCCTGGCCTGCTCGGAGGCAGTCCCCGGGGGCGCATGCGGGCCCGTCCAGACACGCGGGGCGCACCCGGGGGTGCATGCGGGGAGTCCAGGCGGGCGGGCGGGCGGCGCAGGCTCCCGGGCCCAGCGTGGCCCCCGCGGCCGGCTATCGGCTGCCCATCAGTGCGCGGATCTGCGGTGGTAAATGATGCATTCGATGGCGGGCGCATTTGTTGTGCGCGCTCTGAAAGGGCTCCGATAATCTGGAAGGCAGAGATAAGGAACACCATTTATTCCGCGGCACTTTGGAAACAATTCCCAGCCCTGTACAACCCTATTCTCGGGCAGCCTCCGGGAGCCGGGCAGATAACGATTGGCTATTCATTATCTTCGCCGGGAACAAAGATTAGCCGGCCGAGATGAAAAATTACCCCGGACAGCGGCGGAGCCCCGCGCGGACCCCCCTGCCCGCCGCCGCCCGCGCTTCTGCCGAGCGCTCAGCCCTCCCGGCCACAGCCCCGCGCCCATCCCTCCCGGCCAATGTGCTCCCCACTTCCACCTCCATCTCTGGGAGGGGTCTCTCTGCTCCACCTCCCCAACTCTTTTTTCTATTTTTGCTTTTTCTCTTTCTCTTGCCCATGAGTCTCTGGCTTACACTTTTGCCGCTTTGTTCATGTCTCTCTGACCCTTTTTGTCACTTTTTCGTTGTTTGCTCTGTCCCTAGGTGTTGTCAAACCACTCCTCACTCTCCACTGCTTTCTCAAAACAAACAAACACCAAATAACAAAACACTACCCTGAAGTTTCTCAGTCTCTTTCACTCACCCCAGCTGTCTGGGTCGGTCTATCTCTGGTCACAACCCCGGACCCCCCCCCCCCCCAAGCTCTCAGGCCTCACACCTGTCCATGCTGGGCCTCTCTGCCCACAGACCTGAGGCTTCGAAACTGCAGCTGGTTCTGACCAGCTCAGACTAGACTAGCAGGGAGGTAGAAGGTGGGGTGGGGGTGCATGACCCGGAGCCCCCTTCCCTAATGAATGTAAGCCCAGTGGACTGACATTGCTGGGCTGGAGGGAGACAGTGTGCTAGGTGCCCCCAGGGCTTCCCCATGCCCCTCCCAATGAGGCTGGGGGCCTCAGGAGCTGGGGGTAGTGGGAGATGTCCCAGCGGGGCCACCTCATTAGAGCGGTTATTCAGTGTGGCGCTGGTAACGACAGATAAGCCTTATCAGTGCATCTCCCCCTCCCACAGACAGACAGAAAGTGCCCTCACAAATGGCTCCCTGGCTCAATGGCCAACTGCCCTGGTGCTGGGCGGGAGAGCTGGACAGACAACACACCCCAGCACACACTTCCCAAGACCACTTGCGGGCTGGGGTGGGAGCACACAGAGGCCACACCAACACCCACCAGTCCCTACAGGGAGCACCACACAGCCTCCCTCTGCCCCCACCATGGAACACAAGGATACACACCCACAGTGTTCACATGCACACACATGCCAGCTCAGAGACTCAGGCACCAGACGTGTTTCTGACCCCACACTGGCACAGGTCTTGGCAATGGCCACATCCACTACAGATTTCAGGGTCACTGTGGACTTAGGCACACAGCCACAGAAGCATGAGCCCAGGTCCACAGACACTCTCCCACCTGCACTAGGGTCATCCTCTGCAGTACCCACCCCAGGACACACAGCCGGAGTCCCATAATACACAAACCCTCAGCGGCCCACAACACACACACACACACACACACACACACACACACACACACACTCCCAGACTCCCACAATACTTCAGTTCTCAAGGACCCACCAGAAAGCACACTCAGTTCTGCAGACTTCCCCTGTGCTCACAGATGCACGCTTTCACGATCTCACACTCTCTCTGCACAGACTCTCCAGAATGCACACCGACATAAATATACAACACAGTCATACTAGCTCCAGAGAAAGCACCCACCTTGCAAGGTGCCCAAAGGCATGGGGGGGCTGGACACCCACTCGGGGGGGCCCCTGGGGGACACAGGTTGTCCCAGGCCCCTGCAGCCCTCCCCACCCAGCTGTCCCACTCTCTCTTGGGCTCAATGTCCCCAAGGCTACTTTCGTTCTGGGGAGCTGGGACCCCCCCCCCCACAGGGCTGTGTTGAGTGGTGGGACCTGAGCAGTGAAGGACCAGACCTCACCCACCCAGGGCCAGGAGCATTCTTGGGGGAAAGGCTCCCACTCTGTCCCTGCACTCAGTCTTCCCACTCCCTGCTGAGTGAAGATGGGCTGGAGAGACTCCTAACAGCCTGCTCCTGAGAAGGCTCAGGTCTGTTCTGGAGCTGGTGAACTGGGGTGCAGGCAGGCATGAGGAGAAGGGCTATGTTTACACTTCCTCAAACCAGCCCGGGAGTGTGTGGCTCTGTGTGTGCATGTGTGTGCGTGCGTGTGCACGTGTGCAACCCAGACCTCCCTTCCATGCGGGGTCCACACAGCCGCGCGAACACGTGTGCACAGATGTGTGGGTGTCCGTGTGAGCACACGGGAAGCGGGTGGACGAGGGGGGAGGCAGCTGTGCTGTGTCGTGTGCCCACTACTCGTGAGGGTCCTCAGGGACGGTCTCATAAGAGAGCTGCATCCCGGGCGCTGGGAGCCGCCTGCAGTGGGGTTCAGGGCGTCTGCGCCCCAAGTGCGGCCGGAGGAGCCCGGGCACCCCCTTTCCCCCTGCAGCGCTCCCGCCCCCTCAAAGTGCGGTGGAAATAAAAGGCCGAGCTTCAGCGGGGAAGGGAGAGGCCGAGGGAGCCTAGGAGGTGCGCCAGCCAGTGGTGTCCTACTCCCCACTCCGGCTGTCCCCCTGCAACAGAATCGGACCCGGAGCATCATGCGGGCCCTGGGCAAGCAGCCCCGGCCCTGCTGTTGAGGTCGCCGTTCAGACCCCGCTGCCGCCAGTGCACCCTGCTCAGCTCAGGCCTGTCCGCCCGCCCGGGGGCGCCGCCTGCCGCATCTCGCTTGGTAAGTGCCCCTCGCCTGGCCGGGCCTTCCAGCTCCAGGCTTGGCCCAACGGCGACCTGACCCTGAGTGCGCCGCCTGCCTGACCCCAGTAGCAGCTGACTTGTGGCGCGGCCAGCTCCCAGAACCCCAAGTCTTCGGGCCCCAAATCTGAACGAGCAGCTGAGGAGTTGGGGACAGTAGGCCCATCTCGGGCCTTCCACCTTCCCATTTCCTGGCCGAGCTACAGGCCGTGAGTCCTGGTTACTCCCAGGCCCTCGCAGAGCGCTCCCCTCTCAGCCTCCTCCCCTCCCCCGGCCAGGGCCTTTGTCTGGGCAGCCCCCCAACTCCAGTGCGCAGGAGCCGGGCCGCTGAGCTGCGGCTGCACCTGCCAGCCCGGCTGGTCCCGTGCGCCGGCTTTGCGCGGCTTAACCCCGCTCGCTCCGCTCCGTACTGCGCCCCTGAGCTCCCGCCCGTAGGCCCTTTATCTTCATCTTCGGCGGCTGGGATGCGAAGGGGGACAGCTCTGGGTCTGGAAGTCTGTCGACCTCGGCTCCAAGCCCGAGTTGGAATCCATTTAGTGGGATTTCAATAAGAATGGGCCCGCTGCGGGCTCAGGGATCTGCGGGGAGAGGCTGCGGGCAGCTTCTGACTTCGTTCCCTTGGAGACCGCAGGGTTTGAACTGGGGTGGCCCCAGCCACAAGGGGGAAGGTCTGGCGTCCAGGGTCCCTGGGGTGTGGGGGCCGCTTCATTCCTGGAACTCGTCGAAGGAAATTCGTTGTTTTGGAAAAAAAGCCACTTCTCTCCCCCAGGGGTGGGGAACAGCTGCGGCGGGCACCTCATGGTGGCATCGGTTCCTGAGCAGTCAGGCTTCGGGAAGCAGGTAGGGCCACGGCGGCTGCTTGGCCTCTGGAGAGAGGCCCCAGGCCGGGCTGACAAATTGCAAACAAATTGCAGCTAACGAAACGGATTTGCCAGTTGTCATGGTGTGCCCACCACCGGGTGCTCAAAGCCAGTGGTGGCTTGTCCCGGAGGGAGAGGGCCTGCAGGCCTCGCGCAGGGCTGTCTGGGGAGGCCATCCAGCAGAGGCATGGGGGCAGGGGTGTCAGAGCCCTAGAAAGAGACACGGAATCTTCACAGGGCCTTGACCCTGGTTACCAAGACATCTGGGATGCTGTGTTGGTGTCTTCATGATCCCTAAAGCCCAGCATGCAGATGGGAAGCCTTCAGATTTGTGGGGGGGGGGGAGCTGGAAGTGAACTCTGAAGAGCAGGGAAGGCAGTTGAGGTTCTCATTCCACCCCCCTCTGCATACACATACACACACACACACACACACACACACACACACGCACGCACATACACACACGCACACTCTGTAGGAACTGGCTGATCTACAGCCTTGCAGTAGACGGGACTTGGGAATCCCTGTGGCTAATGGGCCCCCACTTCCTTTTCAGTGCCCCCTACACAAGGCAGTGTAAATCTGAGAGATCACTGGATTACAAATTAAATATTCCTATGGAGATTGGTTTCTAAACAAACTGATTTATTTGGAACCCGCTCCCCCCACCCCAATGACCAACTAGCTGCTCATCAGAAAAGCTGAGAAGAATTAGGTTTACCAAGAAAGGACAAACTTAGGGTCCCAGAGGGGCCACCTTGAATGAGCGAAGTTTAAACAAAGGATATCAAGCCAGAGAGCTGTGGGGTGCATCTGAGCTACAGCCCTTTCAGGCCCTCCAGGACCAGATTTAGAGTCCCTGCCATGAATTTCCAGGGTGATTGCACTCCTGGACTTCCCAGCAACTAGGAATCTTGAGTAAAAGGCCTTTCAAAATTCACCTTTGCAGCCGGGAAGCTCCTTCTCACCTCAGGAAAGTGACCGAGTTTGGAATTGGAGTCGCCTGCACAACCTCACCCCCCCACCCTTGGGAAGGAGCAAAACAATGTGAAAGGGAAACCCCTGAAGGTGTTTAGAGACCCCCCAAGTAGAAGCTGGAATAGGCCTAGTTTCCTATAGCTTGGTGATAGCCACCCGACTCACCCCAGTCTCTGTCCTCTGTCAGAGGCTACCCTGGAACTCCCTAGCGGCTTGTGTGGGGCCAGATGTGACAGGCTAGTCTGTGCAGCCCAGAGAGAGAGAGAGAGAGAGAGAGAGGCTGGTGTTGGGGGTCTCTTTGGGTACACACACACACACACACACACACTCTCTCAGTGATCCCATTTTGCTGGTTTGCTGGGTTTCTTGCCGCCCAGCTCCCCCATTTCTCTCCCAGACTGGCTCTTACTCTTTCCTGCCGGAGACCACAGCCATCCCGCTTCCAACGCAATCACTATAAACTTCCAGGCGGAGGCCTCAGCCAAGCCGGCAGCTCGCCTTTTCTGGGAAGCCGCCCCAGCTCCACCCAAAGAGAGAGGACCAGCAGGCCTCCCTGCCCCTGTCTGTCTGCTCTAGGCCGGGATTGCTGGAGTGGGGCTGCTGCGGTCTCCCGAGGCCCAGCTCCTGCATTGCTTAACTGACGGGCTAAGCGGCTAAGCGCAGCGATTTTCTGAGCCGTGGAGCCGGGTAATTAAATCCCCGCTGTGCCCCGCTCTGCGCTGGGCAGCTCTGGGTGTGTGTTGGGGAGGATGCGTTTGGAGGGGGGGCTGTTCAGCGGGTCACCTCCACCCATTCGGTGTTCAGGACCCGGCCTGGAGTGTGTCGAGGCTGCTGGGAGGAGCCTGAAGCCGAGGCGGCTGTGATGAGATCGCATACCCACCAGGGCCTGGGCATCTCTTGCTGAGCCTTTGGGGGCGGGGGTGGTTACCTGCGTCCAGGGGTCTTCGGGCGGCCACCGCCCCGCAGCTGGGGCGCAGATCACAGTCTTGCACGAAGCTTCCGCTGGGCTCTGGCGCTGCCATCCCGCGGGCAGCCAGGGGGCCGGCTGCCTGGGCTCTCCGGCCGGAGTTCTAGCTGGAGCTGGACAGCCTGGCCGGACTCCGGAGGGTCGCGGGCACGGTGTTTCTGGGCAGCTTCGTGGGACCCCGGGGACTCGCTTACCGCTCGAAGTTAGGCGGCGACCTCCCTTTCCGCGCGGTTGACGAATTGTAAGTTACAGGCCGGGAGGAGAGAGGCACACGGCCGCCCGGCCCTGCTTGCAGGCAGCGGGAACCGCTGAGCCCCGGGGCCGCTCACCTGCCGGGCCGGCCGCCACTGCCCAGCCCGGAGTCCCGACTCCGGCTCCCAGCCTGAGCCATCTCCCCCGCGGCCCCGGCCTCCCGCTCGCCCGTCTGCGGGGCTCAGCGCCGAGCAGCCGGGCCGTGAGCCCCAGAGCCTAGCGCAGCGGTCCGCCGGCGCGGGAGAGTCCCCGCGGCCCGGGCACCCAGGTCCTAACCGGGACGGGGTTCCCCGCCCCCAGCCCCATCCCGTACCGGAGCCCCGGCCTCGGACAGCCGGGCGCCGAGACCACAGGAGCCAGCGCCACCCGGCGCTGCCCAGAGCCGGTCGGGAGCGGGGGGCCGGAGCGCACCGCGGAGCCGGGCCCGGCCGGTAGCCCCCCGAGCCGAGGGGACCGAGGGCTTTCCTCCCTCCTCGGATTATTAAAAAGTTCATTTCCTGGCGAATCGGGTGACGTCAGGGGCCCGGCGTCGCGGTGGCGGGGCCGCCGGGCCCGAGAAGCCGCCTCCAGTTACCCAATTACCGACTGTCAATCCCGCCTCCCCTCCCCCACCCCGGGGGCGTCCAGACCCCCGCTCCCCATTCCCGGTCCCGACCCACCTGGGTCCTTCTGGGCCGGCGGGTCAGAGCAGTGGGCCGGCGAGGAGCAAAGGGCTGGAGGTCCCCCTGGTCATCCCCCCTGGTCCCCGCACCTGTCTCAGTCCCCCCAAATTTCTTTGTTTTCGACCCCCACCATACTCTTGGCCTTGGGCCCCCCTGGAACCTCGGTCCCCTCTGTCTCCAGGCTGGGAGAGAGCGAGGTCTCTGCACAGGGCCACTGGAGGTGACCCTGGGGACAGAGTTCTCGGCCGCCACCTCCCCGGCCTCCCGGGGAGCCCTAGAGTGCCCACCCCCAACCCCCAACCCCCAAACCGGAGAAAATGCCTCCCTCTGCCCGCGGGCGTCTCCCGCAGCCGGCGTCGGCGCCAGGCCGGGTCTCCGCGGCCTCGCCCCGGGCAGTTCGGCCGCTGGGCAGCGCAGGCCACGCCCGGGAAGGGGAGCCCCCACCCCCCGAGCCTCCGGGCCCCCTCGCCCGCCCTGCAGTCCCCGGCGGCAGCGATTCCCCGCCCGGCCCGGTGCCCGCGGGCGCCCCGCCGCTCCTGCCCCTCGTCGGCTGCCCCCTGGCCCCAGCCCCTGGACAGCCGGCGCCCGAGCTGGGGAGGCAGCGGTCGGGGTCGCTCCCCGCTGGGCCACCCTGGGGGGGTGAAGGAGCTGGAGCCCAGGGTGAGAGTGCGGGGTCCGAGAGTGGACGCGCGGCCTGGCCTCGCGGGGAGGGACCGGCCTGCAGGTCAGTGGCTGGGAGGGGGGCTCAGAGGTCACGGTGAGCAGAGGGGGCGCGGGCGGGGGGGGGCGCTGGCTTTGGGGGCCGCGGGGAGGGCGCGGGGAGGGGGCGGCCGGGCTGGTCCCGAGTCGGCGGCCCGAGGGGCACAGCCAATGGGGGCCGGAGGCTGGGCGGCGCGCGGCGCTGATTGGCTGGCGCGGGCTTCATAGGCGAGCGCGGCCCCCGCTTCATGTCTGTGCAGGAGCGGAGCTGGCGCCAGGGCGGCCGGCGATGCCGAGGGGCCGCAGCCGGGCGGGCCCGGGGCCGAGGCGCGCGCTGCCCCCCGCTCCCGCCGCCTGAGCCCCGCCGCGCCGCGCGCTCTCCCTGCAGCGCTGCCATTGTAAGTCAGGGCTGCGGGAGCTGGAGGGGGTGTCTCCGGGGGACCGCAGGCCGGGGCGGCCCGGTGACGGGTGCGGGGAGCCTGGGGGCCAGGACCCCACGGCGTCTCCCCGGGGTGCGCGCGGCAGGCCACCTCGGCGGGTGGGACCGTCGGCCTTTGGGGGGGGGGCGAGGCGCCTTTGGGGCGCGACCCCAAGTGTGTCCGCGCGCGTCGCTGCAGTCCTGCG
This sequence comes from Erinaceus europaeus, assembly GCF_950295315.1. Taxonomy (NCBI): domain Eukaryota; kingdom Metazoa; phylum Chordata; class Mammalia; order Eulipotyphla; family Erinaceidae; genus Erinaceus; species Erinaceus europaeus. Next base: position 4,354,563 of record NC_080182.1, on the reverse strand, counting down.
CCCCAGGCTGCCCAACTTTGGGGCTGTGTATGTGCCGGCCGAGCGGGAGTGTCTCCGCCGCTCCGCTGCCTGTCCGTGCTCTCGGGGCTCGGGCCCTGCCCGGCGTGCACCGGCCCGGGACTCTGGGGTCGGGGTCCCCACAAGAGGGTGCTCGGGACCCTGCCCCCGTCTTTCTTTCGTTTCGCGCCGGGCGCTTTCCTCCCACCCGGGACTCCCGCGGCCGGCTCGGCGGGGGCTCAGGGCGCCCGGGCCGCGGGTGGGGGTACCAGCCCCCGGCGGCGTCCTCACGCCCCCTGCCCCGCTCAGGCCCGTCGCCCTCTCCCCGCGCAGACCGGAGGCCCCACTGCCGGCCATGGAGGTGGCTCCCGAGCAGCCGCGCTGGATGGCGCACCCCGCCGTGCTGAACGCGCAGCACCCTGACTCGCACCACCCGGGCCTGGCGCACAACTACATGGAGCCGGCCCAGCTGCTGCCCCCCGACGAGGTGGACGTCTTCTTCAACCACCTGGACTCGCAGGGCAACCCTTACTATGCCAACCCGGCCCACGCGCGAGCGCGCGTCTCCTACAGCCCCGCACACGGTGAGCGCGGGCGCGGGGGCGGGGGGCGGCTGCCCGCTCCCCGGATGTGGGGTCGCGGGGCAGAACCGGGCGGGGAAGGTGGGGGTCCGCCGGCCTCTGGGAGACTCTGGGCCCCAGAGGGCTCCTGCCCGCTTCCAGCTGGCCCGTGCGGGCGCACTCCAGGCCCTGTCCTTGCCAGTGCCCAGTGGACTTTCGCCTGCCCTTCCTGATTCTTGCCATGGGCAGTGCTGGGCTTCTGGGGGTCTGGGTGAGGGCTGGGCGATGGTCACTGCTGGCCGTGGGGGAGCTGTGGGCCTGGGCGCCCGTGACCCCACTCTCTGACCGGGTCCCTCTCCCCGCAGCCCGCCTGACAGGTGGCCAGATGTGCCGCCCTCACTTGTTGCACAGCCCCGGGCTGCCCTGGCTGGATGGGGGCAAAGCCGCGCTGTCCGCAGCACACCACCACAACCCCTGGACCGTCAGCCCCTTCTCCAAGACTCCACTGCACCCCTCAGCCGCCGGGGGCCCCGCAGGCCCCCTCTCCGTGTACCCAGGGGCCGGGGGTGGCAGCGGGGGTGGCAGCGGGAGCTCGGTGGCCTCCCTCACCCCCACTGCTGCCCACTCGGGCTCCCACCTCTTCGGCTTCCCCCCCACACCACCCAAAGAAGTGTCCCCGGACCCCAGCGCCACCGGGGCAGCGTCCCCGGCCTCCTCTTCTGCCGGGGGTAGTGCAGCCCGCGGGGAGGACAAGGACGGCGTCAAGTACCAGGTGTCACTGACCGAGAGCATGAAGATGGAGAGCAGCAGCCCTCTGCGTCCGGGCCTGGCTGCCATGGGCACCCAGCCCGCCACACATCACCCTATCCCCACCTACCCCTCCTACGTGCCCGCCGCAGCTCACGACTACAGCAGTGGACTCTTCCACCCGGGAGGCTTCCTGGGTGGCCCTGCCTCCAGCTTCACCCCCAAGCAGCGCAGCAAGGCACGCTCCTGTTCAGGTAAAGGCAGAGGACAGGGACCCATTGGAGTGGGGGACAGCTTATACCTGGGGACGGGGGGGTGGGGTGGGGGTGGGGGTGGCCTGGGATAGAGGGCAAGCAGCCCCCCCCCAAATCTGGGGGGGGACAGCTTATACCTGGGGACGGGGGTGGCCTGGGATAGAGGGCAAGCAGCCCCCCCAAATCTGGGGGGGACAGCTTATACCTGGGGACGGGGGTGGCCTGGGATAGAGGGCAAGCAGCCCCCCCAAATCTGGGGGTGCTGAAGTCCTTTATCCAGTAGCCCTCAGCAGATGTTGGAGACCCCAGAATGGGAGAGAAGGGACCCTAAAGCTTTGGTTCTTGAGTACTATTGGCAGCCCCAGAAGTTCAGGTCTCTCCCCCGGCCCTCCCTTCTCCAAGGCTGTCCACCGCCAGGAAGAAAGTGGGTTCCCCTCACCCCCCCCCCCAGACACTTTTGGACAATTTCTGACTTAGTGTGTGAGCAAATGCAGGCTGCAGGTGAGGGTGGACGTGTGCTTCTGAGTGTGTGCTCGTGCAGGGGCTGTGCCCCAGGCTCCAGGTCTGCATGGAATCTGGTTCTCCCACTCAGCCCTGCAACCTAGTGTATTCCATCTCCCAGATCTCCTAGGGAGATTTCCCCTGGAGCAGAATTCCCAGGACCGGTTCCCACTCCCTGCCTGCTGGCATGTCCTTCACGCTCCCTGCCCGAGGGCTGGGTCAGGGGACTGAGTGTAGGGGCCAGCGTCCCTCTGCCCTCAGTGGCCGGCTGAGGCTGGGCTGGGTGGCTTCAGGAACTTGGGCAGCCGGGGGATCCTGCAGTGCCGCCTCCTTCCTGTCCCCTTCTAGTCAAGAGGAAGATTTTTAAGGGTCTTTCGCTCCTGGTTCTAGGCACCGCTTTTTCCTTGCTTGTTTGTACCAACAGTTGGGTTTAAACAGAGAGGAATTGCCTCGATGACATGATGCCACCTTGTTGGATGGCTACTGCTGGGGGTCCCTATTCTGCTGGGACCAGCTCACTTGTCTTTAATGAGCCCTTGTCCCCAAGTTTGTTTTACATTGTATTGGAATTCCAGATGGTCCTTTAAAAACAATGACAAAACAAAAAAAGCAAAACAAAAACCAAGAAACCAGCAACAACAGAAAACCAAGGTCATTCTGTCTGCTTAATCTGAAAATGAAAGGACTCTTTTCTCTTTTATTTTTTAAGAAGAGCAACTCTGATCCAAGTCCAGGACTGAGTCCTAGGGCCCCAGAGGAAGGTTTGGGGGAAGGGACATAGGACAGAAAGAAGGATGCTGCACTGGCCAGAGTAGAAGTCTGGCCGTGGGGGACGCCCCATGTGGAGTGCAGTGTGGGGAGGAGGCAGCTGCAGCTGGGGAGAACAGAGAGGAAAGACTGGGCAGAATGGAGGGGCACCCCAGACCTGACCAGGCTGAGCTGGGTGACTCTGGCTGCTGCCATGGGCCAAGTTTTCTGTAAACACCCTTTCCTGGCCACACACGGGGAGCCCTGGGGCTCTGGTTCTTCACTTTCTTCCCTCCCTGCTCCCTTTCCTTCTCTAAAAGGTGCTAAGAAGGGGATTTCCACCTTAAACTACTCTGCAGCTCCTCTTCTGTGGACTGGATCCCCCTCCCCAACCCCTTTGTTGGTCTGGGGCTAAATCACCCCCACCTGGAGCAGCCTGAAGGGGGGGGTGGACGGGTGGATCGAGCCTGTCCCTGTCACCTGTAAGTGGACCTTGTGTCTCTCCCCGACCCCCTTCAGAAGGCCGGGAGTGTGTCAACTGTGGGGCCACAGCCACTCCTCTCTGGCGGCGAGACGGCACCGGCCACTATCTGTGCAACGCCTGCGGACTCTACCACAAGATGAACGGGCAGAACCGGCCACTCATCAAGCCCAAGCGGAGACTGGTAGGCAGTGGGCACCAGGCAGGTCGGGGCACAGGTGGCTAGAGAGGGGGCCCCTGGATAGCACTCAGGGGACACACACTGTCAAAAAATGTATATAACAAAATACCGTTCAAACGCCAATGTCTCCTTTTATAATTAAAATCATTTGGGGTCGCTCACTTTCAGGCCAAGTTTCCCCCCCCCCCCGCACCCCCAAGGGCTGGATTTCCTCCCCTGTCTCCCACCAGGTGCCCTCAGCCTGGCCCGCTCAGGGAGCCCCAAGCCGGCTGGCCATTGAAGGTCTGACTCCCATTCCTGGTGGCCTCTGTTTAACTCTTTTTTTTTTTAAATGAATAATAATAGAGCCATGAAGTAATTTTCCCCGCTGCCCAGGGAGTCCTCGATACCTCCCAACAGTCTCCTCCCGCTTAAATAAAACACACACTCTCACCAGCCACCAGAAAAACCTGCCCTTTATTATTTTTCCATGGAGTCACCTATACTGTGTATTTTCATTTGAGGGATTTAAAAAAAAAATGCCCTTTCGGATCTCCTGTCGGAGTTTCCTATCCGGACATCTGCAGCCAGCAGATAAGGAAACTTCGCATATCTGTTTCCGGGCTCCGCCGAGTTTGCCAGAGCGTCCCCTCGGCTCAGTCCTGCCTCTAGCTGGGCTGTTTTGAAATTTCTGATACCTTCCACTCTGCAAATAATGCACCCAAGGCTAAGAATAATAAATATATTTTTTTTCAGGGCGAAGTGATTTATGAGGTTTAAATCGCTGGCCTCTTTGGGTCACCCCCACAGGCTCAGCCTCTTTTTTTTCCCCCCTGGATCCAGGGCGGGGTGAGGGCCCCGGGTGGGGGTTGGGGTGGAGGATGCGGTGTTGGCCCCTGAGTCAGAATTCCAGCTTCGCGCTGCTTACTCACCCTCACCCCTCCCCGCCCCCCATGGCTGCAGGCAGCACTGCTGCAACCTGGCCCCCCTCCCCCTGCCTCCACCCCTGTTCACACTGGTTCCCGGGAAGTATTGGGGGACCTGTGTTTTCCTGGGAGTGGGACTGGGATGGGGTGGGGGTAGGGGCACCCTGCTTTGGAGGGACTGAAGGCTTTCGTGCCTCCAGCACCTTTCTCCAGAACCCAAGTGCCGATTTTCAGACCACGTTGCCCTGCACCCCTTGAAGACAGGGGGCAACTTCAGAGTTCCAGGGTCTGGGGGAGCTGGGAAGACAGACTAGTCCTATCCATCCAGTCTAGGAATGTTCTGGATCCAGGATGGTCTCCTCTAGTTGTGTCAGGGGCAGTGGAGGGACCCAGTTTAGTGATGATTAAATTGTTCAGTTTTACTTGACTAGCTTTGTGGGGCTCCCATCCTGCATGCAGTAAATGTTTCTCATCACACCCAGGACAGCTACAGGGTTCCCCTGCCCTGGCCTCAGGGATGGGGGGGGGGGCAGGGTGATGGGTTTTGAGGGAGGCAGAGGAATGATCAGCCAACCTGCTGAAGGAAAGAGCATCTCAGCTTCCTCAAGTGTCCCATCAGGTGGGGTGGCAGTGGGGGTGGGGCGGGCCTCATCTTGCCTCACTGCTCCAGCAGCCCAGGCCGCTGAGATCAGCTTCCAGAGAGCCCTTTCTTCTAAAGCCCCGAGGTGGTTCAGGTCTCAAATTCTAGAACTCCAGAGGGCTCCGAGGCGCCTTGATCCCCTCCAGAGAGTCCCAGTCCCAGGCTGAGCAGGATGGCGGGGTGGGGGTCGGGGAGGGAGGTCGAGATGGGGCGTGGGAGCCCAGCCGCCTGACGCCACCCTGCCCCTCCCAGTCGGCCGCCAGGAGAGCGGGCACCTGTTGTGCAAATTGTCAGACGACAACCACCACCTTATGGCGCCGCAACGCCAACGGGGACCCAGTGTGCAACGCCTGTGGCCTCTACTACAAGCTGCACAATGTGAGTTGGTCCACCCCACCTGCCCCGCCCCTCCCCGGGGACGGCTGCTCTTTGTGCTGTCCTGGCTTGGCTTGGCTTGGCTTGGGAAGCGCCTGCTGCTGGCTGCGGGCTTCTCAGAAGAGGGGGCAGAAGAGGGGGCAAGCTGGCTGGACCCAGCACCCCTCAGACACAGCCGGAGTCCAGAGGGCTAGAGGCAGAGGCCTCCCCGTTTCTAACAAAAGGATCCTAGGGGAGCTCTGCTCTGGGAAGGGAGCCGGCCTCTTCCTTGATGGCTCTGTGCCTGCCCCTACCCACTCCAGGTGAACCGGCCGCTGACCATGAAGAAGGAGGGGATACAGACTCGGAACCGGAAGATGTCCAACAAGTCCAAGAAGAGCAAGAAGGGTGCCGAGTGCTTTGAGGAGCTGACCAAGTGCATGCAGGACAAGTCTTCACCCTTCAGCGCCGCCGCCCTGGCTGGACACATGGCGCCTGTGGGTCACCTCCCGCCCTTCAGCCACTCGGGACACATCTTGCCCACGCCGACGCCCATTCACCCCTCCTCCAGCCTCACCTTTGGCCACCCCCACCCGTCCAGCATGGTGACCGCCATGGGCTAGGGGCAGGCCCTGGCCAGCAGACAGACAGACACGGCACCCCTGGAGGCTGGGTGCTGGAACCCAGGATGGGTAGACGGAACCCTGAGCTGCCCACCCCTCCCTGGACTGAGGCCACCCCGACCGCCTGCGGGGGCCCCACGCTGCCCTGCGGGCCCCTACTGTGAAGACTCCCACCCCTCTCTGGGCCCGGTGCTGCCCAGGCAGGGTGGCCATCATGGACAATTTGGGGGGCGGAGAGCAGAAAGGACAGCTTTATCAGGACAAAGGAAGGGGGTAGGGGAAAAGCAAAGGAAAGAATGTGGAGAAGGAAAAAGGAGTTGACAAAAAAATACATAATAATTTATTTTGCTCCTGTGGCTAGGTAACAAGGACTGGGAGATTTCAGGGGGGCAGCTGCCTACTGTCCACCCCCCCCCCACCCCAGTCTCAGCCTGCACCTTCTCTGGCTGCCCCCTCCCAGACAGCCAAACTCCAGGCCAGGCCAGCTCCTGGGAGGGAATCTCTGGCCAGGGCGGCCCAGCCAGTGCGTGCCCTGCGTGGGCCCCGAGAGCAGACAATCACGGGCGGTCCTGCGCAGATTCCCAGGCCAGGGCTGGGTCACAGGAAGGAAACGAGCTTTTCTTGGGAGGGGAAACGTCTCCCAGTGTGCTCCCCCAGGCTCCGAGGCTGAAGCTGGAGTGACCCAGGTCCCCTGCACAGCCCACCCATAGCCCGTGCCAGGTGTTCCCTGTATATAGATCCTTTTTCTGCTAAATACCCCCTTCCCTTCTTCTCCCAACCCCATGACAAAAGGAAAAAAAAAAATTAAAAAAATGCATAAGCTTAACTCTCTGATGAGTTAGTTGTTTTCTTTTTAAACTCATTTTGGGTCCAGTCACTTGTTTGTCTCCACAGAGCCAGTGTGACAGAGAGAAATGAAACCTGCCAACCAAGGCTTCACAGTTATTTTGGGAAAAGTCCTTGGAGGCCACAGCTCTAGAAGGGGGAGCTGGGGCCAGGGGCAAGGCCTGCTTGCTCCTGGCTTTCTGGGGCATTGGACTGGCAGGTGGCAAAGGCAGGAGCCGGGTGTGGGTCCTAGCATGGACCCAGGGAGAGGCCAAGACTCTGCTGGGGTCCCCAGACACACCGGGGTTCTGCTCTGCTTTGCACTGACTTTCTGGATCCTCCCTAAGGTACAGCTGTACATAACCGTGTCCAAGCTAGATTCTGTATGCGGCAGTGGTGGGTGCTGGGGGCCGGCTGGTGGGGACCCGGCCCAGGAAGGGGGTTGTGCTGAGGAAGTCAACCAAGTGCAATATGGGCAGCCGATCCATCGCTTGGGGGTGGGGTGGGCGGGGAGCCGGCACCACAGCCAGGAGTAACTTATTTTGTACTAGTCTCCGCAAAAGTAAAAGAATCGGCAGTATTTTCTTGTTTTTAATGTTTTATTTGGCTTGTTTTATTTTGGATTAGTGAACTAAGTTATTGTTAATTATGTACAACATTTATATATTGTCTGTAAAAAAAAATTGTACGCTATCCACCTATTCCCTTAAAGTGAATACTGTTAAGGATAATAAAATACTTTTTTTTTTGTGAAAACCTTTGGCTTCTCTGGTGAGGTCCTGGGGCTTTGGGGTCCCTCAGTGTGGAACTTAGAAGGGAAGGGCTCCTGGAGTGGGGAGTGGGTGCCCCCCTCCCCCACCTGCTCAGAATTGCTCCTGTGGGAATTTCCTCATTCTTAGCTGACTTGGGCTTGGTGTCTTTCACCACTGATGTCATGAGTTTCTGTCCCCTTAAGTTAGCAATGTCAGTCCCAGTCGCCATGACTGACGTTGTCTGAATGTGATACATCTGCTCACCACAGCCCGTGACCAGATATCTGCTAGTTAATAACTGATCACTGTCACTTAATCACCAATATCCCATTAATGCTTCTGATTGCTAACATGCCTGATCTCTGACATCTGCAAGTGTTTTCTCCTGCCAGTGTGTCCTGCAATCCTATGTGTGCCGGTGGGTCTGGTCGTGCATGTGTCCTGTGTCCCCCATCAGCTCACCCATCATGTCTTGTTGTCAAGACCACTATGACCGAGCTGGACCTAGTTCCCTAGCTGGTTTAGTCACCATGTTTGTGATCACTCACCCCTCTTATCCAATCACTGAAGTGTTGATCACCAATGCACAATGTCACTAAAGTCCTAGGTCAACAAGCAGTGAGATCACCAATGTCATTGATCTAGGGTTTTCTAATCAATGACAGATCGGGTCATTCAAAGGTGATTGCCAACATTTCGATCACACCATTTCTCATCACCAATGTCTCCTTAACAATGACCTCAGTCCCTTGCCTGCAGTCACCAATGTCACTAAACTCTGACCCATTGACTGCTTGATAACCAGTGTCTCTGACCAATGACCTTAGAATCCTCTTACCAACGTTTTCATCAATGAGATTGCCAAGTCCCCGAAGACCCATGTCCCTGGCACTCCTGATCACTCTGGGTTGATGTCACCAGTCACTCAAGTTTCTGCTCACTAAATACACTCTCGGCTGCCAGCAGACCCCCATCCACCAAGACTTCTGGGGATCCCCAGGCATAGGATCTGGTCACCAATGTTTCCTCTGGTCTTGGCCATCTGGTAGGTTTCAGATGCTGTCATCACAAATGCTCTGGATACCCCCATCTCATCCTCAGCCCCTCAAGTCCTTGGTCAATATGACTGACGAGTCATCATTCTGGTCACCAACAGCTCTGAGCACTGCTCCTGAGCCCCAGGCTGTGTCCACCAACCCTCCTAATTGTCTTAATGGATGACATCACCCCTATGGCCCCTCTGTCTCTGATTACTGATCACTCTCATCCTATGTCCCTCATCAATGTCTTCTTTATCACCTGGGTTTGTTGTGGTGACTATTCTTTCTGGACAGCTCGATGGCTGTGATCAGGCTTCTGCTATGTTCTTCTCCCCTAAGACTGCTGGCACTGGCCAGGAAGGCCAGAACATTCCAGGTGTCCAAGGTGCCCCAGTCTCTTAGGACAGAGCATCCCACTAGCCTCACTCTGATGCCAAGCAGACAGTACCAGGTAGACAGGCAGCCCAGTGAGCATGGTCTCCCTGTGCCCTTTTATCAGCAGTGGGCATCCCATCCTGGCTTCCTCTCCTCATGCTGTGGCCAATGTGAGGGCAGGGGCAGTTCTGCCTGTGCCCACTTGACTGTGATCTTGCACCCAAATGATTGTGTGCTCAAGCTTGCACGCTCATGTCTACCTGACACCTTCCACACACCAGGCACCACTCCAGTTGTGGTGCTGCTCTAGTGAAGAAAACATACTTGAAGCTCTGTTCTTGAGGAGCTTATGCTCTAAGTGGTCATCACAATGTGACACCCAACACCTGGTCTCAGTCCTATTTGCCCGGCCCTAACCCCAGAGTCCAGAGCCAGAACCTGGAGCCCTGAGCTCAGACTCTACAAACTGCAGTGTAAAACTCAGGAACTAAAACCACAAACACAGAGACTGGGGCCTCAACTGCAGAGCCTACAGTGCTGTGCTCAGAACCCAGCACTTTACAACCAAGAACCCTGAGACAGGAACCTAGAATCTAGACATGGGAATCCAGATCTTAGAACATGGAATCCAGAACTCTGTGTGTGTGTGTGTGTGTGTGTGTGTGTGTGTGTGTGTTCTGAATTCAGATTGCCAAATCCACAACCTAGAGCATGGAGCTCAGAACCTGGAACTTAAAGAACTTGGGGCCCAGGGGGCTAGAATCTAGATGTAGGCACCTAGGACATTTCTCAGAACTTGGAGGCCAGAATCCAGAGTTGGGGGGGACCACTGAAAGAAGCCCCCACTTCTCCAGTGCTCCACCATCTTCTGACACCTGTCTCGGACACCCCCACAGGTGCTGTGGATGATGTCAGGGGCAAGAGTGTGCTGTCACTCCTGCGTCCCGTTGTCTCTCAAGAGCTTGGGGTGGGTGCTTCTAGAATGTTCACTGAGTAGATGTGTTTATCTGACTGATGTTTGTTGGCAGTCTGTTCTAGGTGTTCAGAGTGGATACAACACACAAAGATCTTGCTTCTTCCAGTTGCTAGGAAATTTGAAAGGGAAGGCCTGTTTCTGATCCCTTGCTGGGGACAGTGGTGCTGGAGGTGGGGGGCATTGTGTCATGACTGGGTGGGGGAAACACCCTGGTTTTGAAGGTCAGGTTCAAGCTCCAGCAAGTTACTTCAAAACAGTGGAGTCTCAGGGACTCCTGCTTTGAAACTTCTGTTCTCTGAGGCCCCATAAAAGGATCCGCTCCTGACAAGTCCCTCAAGGCTCAGAGTCACCCTGCGGGTAGACAGTTTCGATGCCGTCTTGCCCCTGTGACTCCACAGGGTCTGGCGCCAGGGTGCTTGTGGCTGTTTTGCATTCGGTGGGGCTGGCGCCTGGGGGCTCCATCTTCCCGCCAGAATCCTTCAGGCACAGTCTACGTTCAGGCACTTTCTACGTTCCAGTTTCGTTTGACCATGTTGCAAAGTCCCTCCGGCCACTGGGAAGATGAGGGAAGCCACCTTCCCACTCTGCAGAGTGAATGTGGCCCCAGGAGACAAGATTTAGGAGGAATGCTTGCCATCACCTGACCCAGGGGAAGGACAGACTCACCTGAGCAGCCAGACAAACAACAGGGAGCTAGTTCCAAAATAAGTAGACTGATCTAGAAGGAATTTAGAGGTCCGGCAGTAGAGCAAAAGGTCACAGGGGTTGTTTTTAGGCAAAATGATAATGTATGCAAATTTTATCTGCAAAGACTTTTAAGACCACCAGGGAAAGTCAGAAAATTATGGTGAATGGAGGACACACATACACACACACACACACACACACACACACACACACACACACACACGGGGGGGGGGGGGAGAGAGAGAGAGAGAGAGAGAGAGAGGAAACTAGCTTATCTTATACTTTCAATATTAAACAGGATTCTAGAATCACAATTACTCAAACCTTGTGGATGGACTCTAAAACTAAGCACATTAATGGCTCTGACTTAAAATTTTTTTTTAATTTTATTTATTATTATTTTTCTAGTATTTATTCCCTTTTGTTGCCCTTGTTTATTGTTGTAGTTATTATCGTTGTTATTGATGTCATTGTTGTTGATAGGACAGAGAAATGGAGACAGGAGGGGAAGACAGAGGGGAGAGAAAGATAGACTCCAGCAGACCTGCTTCACAGCTCATGAAACGACTCCCCTGCAGGTGGGGAGCCAGGGGCTTGAACTGGGATCCTTTCACTGGTCCTTGCACTTTGTGCCATGTGCACTTAACCCACTGCGTTATTGCCTAACTCCCGGCTCTGACTTTTAAGCCAGTGGGTAACAAAGTAGGTATCTTGGATCAATGCAAGGGTTATTTAATCAAGGGAAATTGAGATAAGTAGGTAGTTAGTACTCATGGGTAATGACCTATTCAGAGACTGAGAACCAGCAGCTTGTGGCCTTATCCTGCCAACAGATAAGTTTTGTTTGTATTTCATGCTGCTTTACAAAAATGTGAATGGGCTGCAATGATTACACGAACCCCCCCCCAAAAAAAAAAAAAAAAAAAAGAACATACACACTTAGTTGTCAGGACCTCACTCCTGCAGATTCTTTTTAAGATAGAGACAGAGTCGGAGAGGCAGAGAGCTATCAGAGCACTGAAGATTCTCCCAGTGCAGTGGGGGACAGGCTCAAAGCTGGGCGGTACATGACAAGCAGGCACCCTCTCCAGGCCTTGGGACTACAAAACAAACAGAAAAACACCCAGGGGATAAGCTTAAATGTAGAACAAAAGGCATTCAGACTTCTATACAATTTTGAAAACAAACTACACACATTTTCTGGCTTTATTTATTTATTTATTTTTACCAGAGTACTGCTCAGCTCTACCTTGTGGTGGTGACAGGGATTGAACTTGAAACCTCCAGGCCTCAGGCATGAAAGTCTGATGCCTAATTGTAATGTTCTCTCTGGCCCATCCATTATTATTATTATTATTATTTTTTTACTTATTATAATTATTTTAGATAGAGACAGAGAGGGAATGAGGAAGGGAGGGAGGGAGACAGAGAGAGACAGACAGAGAGACAGACAGAGAGAGAGAGAAGGGCATGTGGGGTTAGACCCTGAGGAGATTTGGTGTTTATGGGGTCTTTTCTCCCCTTGGGTGAAGACACACACACAACCAGGGATCTCACTGCTATATTCACCCGTTCCTTTATGCCTATACCTGCTTAACTTAGGGACACTGAGTTTGGGTCCCAGTGTCACCCCCCAGATCCTTTTGGGCATCTGAGATTTATTGAGGAGTCAGTCTGGACACCAGCCTTTGTGACTCGCCCTGCAGGGCCACCTAGTTGGCCTTTCTCACAGCCAAGTTGGCAGAGTGTGTCTGAAGCCTCAAGGTTGAGTCCAGTCTTATTTTTAATAATAATTTTTAAATTATTATTTTTATTTATTGGATAGAGACAGCCAGAAATTGAGAAGGAAGGGGGTGATAAAGAGGGAGAGAGTCAGAGAGACCCCTGCAACACTGCTTCACCACTCAAATAGCTTTCCCCCTGCAGGTGGGGATCAGGGGCTCGAACCTGGGTCTTTGCACACTGCAGCATGTGTGCTCAGCCAGGTGAATCACCATCTGGTCCCTATTTGAGTGGACTTAAGTGGGTATTGGAAGGGCCCTTGAGCAAGCAATATGTCAGTGTCTCTGTAGCAGGAAGAGAGTATCAGAATTAACTGGGGATATAGCTTCTGAAATGAATTCAAAGGTAATAATTCCAAGATTTAGTGTTAAAAGCTCATACAAATATTTCTCTCTTTTCTTTTCTTTCTTTCTTTCTTCCTTTCTTTCTTTCTTTCTCCTCCAAGGTTATCACTGGGGTTCAGTGCCAGTACTATGAATCCACTGCTCCTGGTGGCCATTTTCCCCCATTTTTTTGGATGTCAGAGAGAAATCAAGAGGGGAGGGGAGATAGATACAGAGAAAGAAAGACAAACACCTGCAGACCTGCTTCACCGCTCATGAAGCACCCCTCCCACTGCAGGGAGGGAGGGAGGGGATCGAACCCAGATCCTTGTGAGGGTCCTTGTGCTTAGTATTATGTGCATTTAACTGGGTGTGCCACTGTCTGGCACCCTTTGGAAGTCAAGAGCTAGCTCACCAGGTAGGGCACATTCCTTGCCACGTGAGGGCAGCATCACAGGGGAGTGTCACAGCGCTGGAGGAAGCTCCAGGGTTGTGATGTCTCTCCTTCTCTCTGCCTATCTAGTTGAAATAAAAGTGATATGCAGTGGAATCATGCATGCGAAGGGTCTTAGAGCTACAAGACAAAAACACTCATGAGGTTGGCCAAACCTCAATGCTAAATGAAAGGCATTTACTGAAAGGTCAGGAAAACACTAATTAGAAGGGACACATGCACCCTATGTTCAGAGCTGCATTGTTGACAATAGCCAAAGAGTGGGAGCAGCCTAAATGCCCATCATCAGATGACTGGATAAAGAAACTGTGGGATGTATACTCCATGGAACACTCTGAAATTTCAAAGAGACAGTATTACCTTCTTTGGAATAAAATGAACGGAACTAGAGATAACTGTGCTGAGTGAAGAAAATAAGGAAGTGAAAGACAACTACCAGGTGGTTCTGCTCATATGTGGAAATCTAGAGGACTGGAAGTCGGGTGGTAGCGCAGTGGGTTAAGCGCATGTGGCGTGAAGCACAAGGACCCGTGTAAGGATCCCGGTTCGAGCCCCTAGTTCCCGATCTGCAAGGGAGTCGCTTCACAGGTGGTGAAGCAGGTCTGCAGTGTCTATCTTTCTCCCCCCCCCACCCTGTCTTCCTCTCCTCTCTCTATTTCTCTCTGTACTATCCAATAATGACAACATCAATAACAACAACAACAATAACTACAACAATAATAAAAACAAGGGCAACAAAAGGGAAAATAAATAAATTAAAAAAATTTATATATATAAAAAGAAATCTACAGGACTGATATACATGGAATTGCCAAAACAGAAAAGCAAGCAAACTGCAAACTGTCTCTAAGACTCTGTGAGAACCACAGTAGTTATTGGTGGCAGGGTTGTGTAAGCGAAATTTTGGTGGGGGGCCGCCCGGGGGGTGGTGGTGCAGTGGCTGAGGGCACATGTTCCAGTGCGCAAGGACCAGGTTTGAGCCCCTATCTCCACCTGCAGAGGAAAAGCTTCATGAGTGGTGAAGCAGGGCTTCAGGTGTCTCGTTGTCTCTCTCCCTCTGTATCATCCCTTTCTTGAAGTAAAAAGTAAAAAAAGATATTTAAAAATATTATAAAAATAACTTTGGTGGTGGATATGGTGTAGAGCTACAACTCTGTAATTAAAAAAAAAACTTTCCCCTTTTGTTGCCCTTGTTTTATTGTTGTAGTTATTATTGTTGTTATTGGTGTGGTTGTTGTTGGATAGGACAGAGAGAAAGGAGAGAGGAGGGGAAGACAGAGAGGGGGAGAGAAAGACAGACACCTGCAGTCCTGCTTCACCGCCTGTGAAGCGACTCCCGGCAGGTGGGGAGTCGGGGCTGGAACCGGGATCCTTATGCCAGTCCTTGCGCTTTGCACCACGTGTGCTTAACCCAGTGCGCTACCGCCTGAACCCCCACCTCTGTAATTTTACAGTATTGTGAACCAATTAAATCACTAATTTAAAAACATGTAAAAAAGAAAAAAAGGCATGCTGAGAATATGCACCCCAGAGAACTGAAAGCAAGTCCTCAGATATTTATCCACCTGTAAGCACAGCAGCATGTTCACAGTAACCCAGAGGGACATGACCGTGTGTCCGCTGACTAGCTCAAGAGCCAAAATGAGGTTTATATTTACATATATCATCCAGTTTTTCAAAGGGAGGAAGTCCATGGAGCTGGGAAATGGCACACCCAGGAGACAACATACTGTGGCTGAGAACCCAGGTTCAAGTCCACGGCACCACGTGGGAGCTCCTTATGTGGGATGGGGGAGCTTCATAAACGGTGGAACAGTGCTGTGGTGTCCTCCTCTCTCTTTCTGTGTCTCTGTCTCTAAGATTCAAAGGAAAAAATATGAAAAGGAAAACAAAAAGAGTCTTCCAGGAGGATTGGCACAAAATCCTAGTGGGTAAAAAAAGAAAAATGCAAGGCGATTTTTTTTTTTTTAGTTCATCTTATTATTAGTGATTTCATAGTGGTTTATAAGATTTTAGGATAATAGAGGTATAGCTCCACACCACTGCCACTACAGTTTTCTCAAAGTCTTAGAGATGGGATGGCTACTTTTTTTTTTCCTTTTAATTTTGGGTGTCTCAGTTCTCTAGATCTATGTATGAGTGAAACCATCCAGCAGTGGTCTTTTACCTCCTTACTTCATTGAGGATAATCACTGCCAGGTCCATCCATCTTGTCCAAGAGGACACAATATCATCTTTTTATAGAGTAGTATTCCATGAGGCATAAACCCCATAACTTCTTTATCCAATAGTCTGTTGATGTGCATTTAGGTTTCTTCCATATTTTAGTTTTTATGAATAATGTAGCTATGGACATAGGTTTACATATGCCCCTTTGAACTGATGTCTTGAAATAAATGCTCAAGAATGCTGGATTATAAAGTACTTCCATTTTTATTTTCCTAAGGATTTGCCACACAATTTTCCATAATGTGAGCTTGCAAGGAAGACAATTCTGACACCTGCTCCGACGTGGGTGCACGTTGAGGACATCGCCCTGCGTGAAATAAGCCAGGCACAGAAGAACTCTAAGCCTGGTCTCCGAAAGACACACGCGGTGTGGTTCCAATGATGCCATCGCTAAAAAAGTCAAACTATAGACAGAAGGAGGGGGAGTGGTGCTGGGGAGGTGGTGGGGGGAGTTGAAGGTCTGATGAGAAAAGAGTTTCAGTTTGGCAAGATGAAAGTCTTCTGGAGATGGCGGTGGTGACATGGTACGACATGAATGTTCTCAGCGTCACTGAAGTGAGCACTTGAAAATGAGTAAGAAGTGCAGCTGGGGTAGTGAGTGGCCCAGCAGTAGAGCCTAGAACTTGCATAGATGGAGCAAGTGCTCTGATCTCAATCTTTCTCTCTTACTCATAAAATAAATAAACTGCTTTTTATTTTCCGGTATACCAGGGCCTCCTGCATATATGGTTTCAATGCTCCAGGCCAATCTTTTTTTTTTTTTTTTTTTTTTTTTTTTTTTTTTTTTTAGATAGAGGGAGACACACCGTAGCTCTGAAGCTTACTACAGTATTCCTGTATGGTGCTAGGAGCTTGGACCTGGGCCTTACACATGGCAAGGCAAACAGCTTACCAGGTGAGCTGTTTCTCTGACCCCTAAATAAACCTTTAAAAATGGTTAAAATGGGGGACCAGGTGATGGCACACCTGGCAGAGTGCACACATTACCCAGGTCCTTACCTAGGTTTGAGCCCTCCTCACCTGCAGGGGGCCAGGAAGCTTCAGAAGCAGTAAAGTAGATCTTCAGGTGTTTCCCTTTGTCTCTCCCTGTCTTCCTCACTCCCACTTTCAATTTCTCTCTGTCCTGTTTGATTAGAAAAAAAGACATTAAAAAAAAAAAGGAAAAATGGCCGCTGGGAGCAGTGGCTTCATAAAACTGGCACTGAGACTCCATAATAACTATGGTGACAAAAAAAAGGTTAAGATACTCAGTTTTATTTACTCTTAAACTTAATTTATTTGTAGGTTCTGTTTTCTTTTTATTTATTAGTGATTTAATATTGCCTTACAAAATTATGGGAGAACAGGGGTATAGTGGTACAGTTCCATACTATTTTTACATATTTTAAAAATGCTTATTTGCATGGGCCAGACAGACCACAGCGCTGCTCAACCAGGCAGCTTACAGTGGTGCTGGACACTGAACCTGGGCCCTTAAGTATTCAAACCTTGTGTCTTAAAAACCTGAGCTGTTTCTCTGCCTTAAGACAGTCAATTTTCTGTTATGGTATTTCTCACAATGACAACTGTGTGGGAAGTGAGGAAACCATGAAGCGTCTACAGGAGAGCCAGGATGTTACGCTCTCAGAGCCAAATCCCAGAACAGAAGCCATGACACTACCGACAGAATTGCAACATTGAGGCAAAGAATTGTCACTAAAATATTAACAAGTGACCACACCTTCCTGATAGATGGTTTCCCTCCTCCCTCTTTTCCAAATAACTTGTAATGCCACTTACATTTTTTGTCTTTTTCTTAAAGAGAAAAATAGAGAGGGAATTGGAGAGGGAGAGAGAAAGACACCTGCAACACTGTTGTCCCATCACTCATGAAATCTCCCCCCTACAAGTAGATGCCTGGGACTTGAAGCCAGGTCCTTGTCCTTACCAGGTGCACCACCACCTGGCCCCTATTCTGTAATGAGATTACATCACATCCGTGATAAAAGTCAGTGCCTTCACAAATAGCCATTGCAGAAGGAAGGGTGCTTTGCAAAATCACAGAAACTGCCAAATAAACAATAGAGCTCCCTACCCCAAGAGGAAACCAAAGGACACACACCCAGATCCATCCCACAGAAATGCCAACAGGCAGTGGCGAAGTCGCCAGCCCAGAGGATGGTGGAATCCTCGCAGGGCCCACAAGGAGCTACCAGCACGGGTGGGTGGGGCCGGCAGCCTGGGACAGGGCTCTGGCAGGATCTGCTGGGGGCAACAATGAGCCTAAGTGCCTATGCCCTCTGATCTGGTGACACCTCCCCCACTTCATCTCACAGAGACACCAGGGCAGAGATTAAAAACAAAGCTGCAGGTTTGGAGGAAAAAGAAAAGCAAATCACAGAACAGATAAAAAGATGTCTTCAAAAGACTATTTGTGTAGAGATAGAAACATGAGGGAAGCCACATACCGGATGGATGAGCAGCTGCTGGAGGAGGTGTGTGGCGGTGGGTGAGGCGGGAGAGGGCACCGGTCACTCTGTGGATTTGTGCTATTGCTATCGTGTGTGGTGACTGCAAGTGCCTATTTCGTAATTCAGAAAATAATCATTAATGACAGCTTGTTTCCCCGTCTTTGCCTGTTCCTGTCTGATTGGTCTCCCTGGGCTGTTTGTCCATGAGCTTTGCCTGGAAAACTCCTCTTCAGCCTTCAGAGCCCCAGGCAGAGAGACAAGGGGTGGGGGAAGCCAGCCTTTAACCAAGACCACATCTTCCATGGGAACAGTTTCAGTGGGACAAGATGGAAGAGTCCTGGAGGTGGACGGTGATGACCTCGTTCTTTGTGACTTCTTCCCCAAGTCTGGCTGTGGGACAGGCAGACATGCTTCTCCTGTGCTATGCAGCCTGGGGAAGTGACTTAACCTCTCTGAATCCTACCTCCTCCTCAGGGTTGTTGTAAAGATGACAGGAGGCAGGCTTTGCTATAAGGATAAGGTGAGGGAGGGTCATTAGTTCTAGGAGGACGTCCTCTCCAGCAAAGGAGCTCCCCTTCTTATGCCATTTCAGCTCACTGGGCTTTAGCCTGGGCCCCAAAGCTGTCTCCACTCTGGGAAGTCCAGGCCGCTTTAGGACCCTTTAACCTTTCTCTCCCTTCCCTCCTCCTATAGAATCACTAGCCAATTTTTCAATGTCACAGAGGGCTCAGTGACATCTACAGCTCCTGGTGGCCATTTTTCTTCTTCTTTAAAATTTGGTAGAACAGACAGAAATTGAGAGGGAGGGGGACACTTGCAGACTTGCTTTTATACTTGTGAAGCTTCCTTTCTGCAGGTGGGGAGTGGGGACTCAGACCCAGGTCCTCATGCACAGTGATGTGTGGCACAGCCTGCCACCACTCAGAGTCGTAAGGCTGTCAGTGTCCCAGGAAGGGACAGCTACCAGTCAGTACTGTCAGCACCCCACACAGTCTGCCCCCTGAAATCAGGGTCCCTATATGTCATTCCTGTGCATTTGGGGAAACTGGGCACCAGGGAGAGAGGGATGCAGGCTGCCCTCTGCCTGCCCCCCTTCACGGGAATACAGGTTGGAGTTGGGGGGTGGCATCTCTGGAGAGGGCGCCTGGTGGACCCTGCTCAGCTGCTTCTCTCCTTGCTTTACCCCATCTGTCCCTCCCCGGGCCTGGCTGGGTCCCCAGGGAACCTTGGGAAATGCTGCCCTGCCTCCTTCTCCTGCCCCTCCCCTGCCCTCCTCTCCTCAGCAGCTTTGGCTGTACCCAGCTTCCCAGTTTCTAGGGGTGCTTGGGGTGAGTCCTCCTTTGTCTCAGAGTTCAGAGACAGAATTTCATACACATACCCCCACCATCCCCAATATATCCCACCCCCTTTCTCTATCTCACAGCCCCAGTGCTCCCCTCACTGCTCTGTAGTGCCAGGCCCCTACCCTGAGTGGCCCCCAATTTGCCGTGTCCTCTGCCAATCTCATCTTTAATTTTTTGTTTGTTTTTAACATGATGCTGGAGATAGAACTCAAGAGCCTCATGTGTATACTCTGCCAGTAAGACATTTCCCTGGCCTGGCTGTTTTTGAAGAGATCAGAGGACAGGGAGAGGGAGAGGGAGAGGGAGAGGGAGAGGGAGAGGGAGAGGGAGAGGGAGAGGGAAGGGGAGAGAGAAGTAAAAGCACTGTCCCACTCATGGGGTTTAGCTCCCCTTGTGGTGCCCATGTGGTGATTGGGGCTGTAAGTCATGTTCTTTACCTCTGAGCCAACTCCCCAGACCCACAGGAGTCTTTAGTCACCTTTTAATAACATCAAATGAAATATTCCAATATTCAAAAATACAGCAACAATATAGCAAGCACCATGGCATCCTCCCCACACCGCCTTTATTTTTGATGCTGCATAACAAATCTCTACAGATTTATCAGCTTAAACACACAGGTATCAGGGCCAGGTGGTGGCCAGGTGGTGACTCAGGTTCAAGTCCCTGGACCCCACCTGCAGAAGGGAAGCTTTGTGAGCAGTGAGTACTGCTGCAGGTGCCTCTCTTTCTCTCTCCTCCCCCTCTCTATTGTTATCTGTGTCTATTAAAGAAATGGTGGAGGTTGGGTGGAGCACAGCGGGTTAAGCACAGGTGCAAGGACCAGCATAAGGATCCGGGTTTGAGCCCCTGGCTCCCCATCTGCAGGGTGGAGGTTTCACAAGTGGTGAAGCAGGTCTGCAGGTGTCTGTCTTTCTCTCCCTTCTGTCTTCCCCTCCTCTCTCCATTTCTTTCTGTCCTATCCAACAATGATGAGGACATCATAACAACAACAACAACAACAACAACAACAAGGCAGCAAAAGAGAATAAACAGCCCCCAGGAGCAGTGGATTCATGGCACTGAGCCCCAGTGATAACTCTGGAGGTTAAAAAGGAGGAGGAGGAGGAGGAGGAGGAGGAGGAGGAGGGGGAGTAGTAGAAGGAGAATGAGGAGGAGGGGGAGGAGGAAGAGGAGGAGGAGGGGGAGGAGGAGGAGAAGGAGAATGAGGAGGAGGAGGAGAAGGAGAAAGAGGAAGAGGAGGAGAAGGAGAAGAAGGAATGACCACCAGGAGTGGGGGTTTGTCATGTGGGCACTGAACCCCAGTGATATAACAGACATGCAGAAATTACAACAGAGATTTGTGGTCTAGGAGGCTGCTCAGTGGCAGAGCACAAAACTTGCACACGTTGAGGCTCTGCACACCCTACACGCCTCTATTCTCCTGTCTGCTGCTGTCTGTCCTGAAGTGCAGGGTCTGCACACAAGGTCCATGCACATCCCTCACACTGCATGTGCCAGGGTGGTGCTATGGCTCTCACATTCATCAATAGATAAGTAAATGTTGGGAGTCGGGTGGTAGTGCAGCGGGTTAAGCGCAGGTGGTGCAAAGTGCAAAGACTGGCCTAAGGATCCCGGTTCGAGTTCCTGGCTCCCCACCTGCAGGGGGGTCCCTTCACAAGCGGTGAAGCAGGTCTGCAGGTGTCTTTCTCTCCCCCTCTCTGTGTTCCCCTCCTCTCTCCATTTCTCTCTGTCCTATCCAACAACGACATCAATAACAACAATAGCTACAACAATAAAACAACAAAAGAGAATAAATATTTTAAAAAATTTTTTTAAGATAAATATTTTAAATACAGTAAAACTGGGCTGGAGACACAGCACTGTTCTGCAAAAGACTGAGGCTCTGAGGTCCCAGATTCAATCCCCAGTACCACCACAGGCCAGAGCTGAGCAGGACTATAGTCGCTCTTTCATCTCTTTTATTTAAAGGAGAAAGAGAGACAGAGACAGAAAGAGAGAGAGAGGGAGAGGGAGAGGGTGAGGGAGAGAGAGCGAGAGAGAGAGAGAGGGAGAGGGAGAGACAGAGAGAGACAGAGAGAGAGGGAGGGAGAGGGAGAGAGAGAGAGACAGAGAGGGAGGGAGAGGGAGAGAGAGGGAGAGACAGAGACAGAGAGAGGGAGGGAGAGGGAGAAGGAGAGGGAGAGAGGGAGGGAGAGAAACAAACCACAGACAGTCTGTGCTGGTATCTGTGGATCAGGAGCCCAGTTATAGCGCAGTACATTCCAGCTTAGGGCCCCATAGTCTGTGATCAAGGCATTGCTGACCAGGGCTGCATTCTCATCAGAGCCTCAACTAGGAAACTATCTCATCTGCTTCTCTGGGTTGGTTTCTGCAGAATTTTTCTTGAAGTTGCAGGATTCTTACCTGCTTCTTCTAAATCGAATACAGACCTTAAGATGGAGTCTTTTTTTGAAGATAGAGAGGTAGAGAGAGGCAGAGAGGGAGGGAGGGGAGGGAGAGAGAGAGAGAGAGAGAGAGAGAGAGAGATCATAGCACCAAAACTTCCTTCAAAGCAGTGGGGGCCAGACTAGAACCTGAGTCATGTGTATGGCAAAGTAATGCTATTCAAGTGAGCTGTTCCACTGGCTCAAGATGGAATATATATATTTTTAATGTAAGTTAAAAAATTTTTTTTTATTGCAACCACTGTTATTGCTGGGGCTTCATGCCCAGACCATAAGTCCACCACTCCTGGTGGCCTTTTAAGAGAGAGATACCTGTAGTTTTGTTGCTTGTGAAGAAGTTTCTCCACTGCAGGTAGGGCCTGGGGACTTAAACCTTAGAACACGCCCGCAAAGCCCTTGGAATGATACCTCCTTTGCCGTGTCCTTTAGGATGAGTCATAAATGCCACCCGTACTTGAGGACAGACACCAAGAGGCAGGAGAATAGAGCCACTTTTAGCTGTTTCATATATAAAACATCTCTTTCTTTCTTTCTTTTTTCCTCCAGGGTTATTGCTGGGGCTCGGTGCCTGCACCACGAATCCACTGCTCCTGGAGACCATTTTTTTCCCTTTTGTTACCCTTGTTTTTATCATTGTTGTGGTTATTATTATTATTGTTGTTGCTGTTGTTGGATAGGACAGAGAGAAACAGAGAGAGGAGGGGAGACAGAGAGGGGGAGAGAAAGACAGACACCTGCAGACTTGCTTCACCGCCTGTGAATCAACTCCCCTGCAGGTGGGGAGCCGGAGGCTTGAACCGGATTCCCTATGCTGGTCCTTGTGCTTTGCGCCACGTGTGCTTAACCCGCTGCGCTACCGCCCGACTCCCCACTTTTAGCTCTTTAGGCACCCAACTGACAGAGTCCAGATATACTACCCTCCACCCTAGTGCCCCTCTCCTCCCCCACCACCCCAGAGGTAGCCAGGACCTCATTATACTTTTATTAATGTAGGAATTTTCAAGCCACACATCACATGGTCTCATGTTTTGCTCTAACTGTTGGTTTTGTGATGTTTACTTTCTTATTCATGATTGTGTTCAGGCTATTCATTCATTAACATGCTGGCTCATTCATCTTCATCACAGTATAATATTCCACAGCAGTCATGTAATATGCTTGTTCATTCTTGTTTTCAACTATATACAGACTGGCAATGGGTGTCCTTATTCCTATGGCCACAGGTCAGTGTTTCCCTGGGGGTCTAAGCCCAAGAAGACTAAATGAGTCAAGGGATTTGGCCCCCTAGTATGTATGAGATAAGGTCAAAGCATTTCCTAGACTCTTTTTAAATTATCTATTTCACCAAAATTAAATTAAATTATCTCATCACCAAAATTTTAAATTATCTATTTATTTCACCACTCTCATCACCAAAGGTCTGTGCCCCCATCTCCAGCCCCATAAATAACCACTCTAGTCCTCCCACAGTCTTAGACCTACAGATGACGTTTTTTCACATTTGCACACTCAATTCTCTACATTCTGCATATGAGTGTTTTGAAACCATTCTGTAGTTGTCCAGTGAGTGAGGTATGAAACTGAATCTCATTGTGGAGAGATCTTTCTAGAACATGCAATGAGTCATGTCTCCTCCTGCCTGAAACCTTCCCCAGGCACAATACAGAACTCCTGCACTCCTGGTGAGGGCGCCTGCCATCCCTCCTGTGTCCAGGGGCTGGAGACGCTACTGCACTGCACTGAGGCTTTGCACCTGCTGTTCCCTGTGTATGGAGTCACCCTCATGCCAAGGCTCTGCTTTATTAAGACATAAATGACAGGAAGCTGGGCTGTGTCAGACCTGGTTGATCACTACATAGCCCAAGCAGCAACGTGGCCCAGAGTTGTCATTTGATGAGCTTATGTGGTGTTATTTTAGAGTGCCAAAGGCACTCATTTCTCCCACCCAAACACTGAAAGCTTACAGGCGACCTACTATTTGCTTATTTTGCCACCAGGGTTATCTCTGGGGCTCGAATCCAATGCTCCCTATGACCATTTTTTCTTTCTACTTTATTTGATAGAGACAAGGAGAGAGAAATAGGGAGCGAGCAAGAGAAGCACCTGCAACCTGCTTAGACACTCTTGAAGTGTCTCTCCCACAGGTGGGGAGCGGGGGCTCAAACCCAGGCTGTGAGGTCTTGTAGGGGGCTGTGTGTGCATTTCTGTCTATGTCTGCAGCCACACACAGGGGTCAGGTGCTTGAGCCTAGCTGTGGAGTGTGGGGATCCTGTATGAGTGTCCTGCCTAGAAGAAGCCCCCTCACCCTCTGGCACCTGTCATGGCGGCAGATCCCCATCTGTTGTCAGTTTCCTGTCTCTCCACCTCTAGATGCCAACTCCAGGGCGGCAAGCTCCTGTCTGCTGTTCTCACTGCACAGTGTATGTGGCACCTGGGAGAGTACCTGGCACAAAACCCATGTGTGGATGAGAGCTCAGGAATGGCTGGCTGGCTGGCTGGGCGAACAGATGGGAGGGTGAGAGGGTGCATAGACAGATGAGTATGGAGGGGGTGGGTGGAGATGAGTAGACGGATGGGTGGGTGGATGGATGGATGGGTGGGTGGAATGGATGGATGAGTAGATGGGTGGGTGAGAGCCTGAA